>NC_028360.1:4720726-4731626 GCF_000741045.1 Vigna radiata var. radiata
ACAAAACCAGCAAGTTAAGAAAGGGAGAAAACTTCCAACATGTAGGATAAAATAAATAGATGAACAGGAACTTCTCCATGATAGATCAAAAGGGTAACAAAATCAGTATCGACAGAGACCAGAAATCAAAACAACAGAAACAAATGAATCTGATTGACCATGCAGCTAGCACGAAGCAGTTTAACAGTGAAAAGGGCGAGCGAAAGAAGAAGTGCAAAGATTATTACCAGAGGATCCAGAACAGAGTCTCTGTGGTGGCCACGAGTCAATAAGAGAAGAAGAAGAAGAAGGTTCTTTGTATTGAGACTGTCATGAGAGAAGGTGGGAAGAAAGAGAGAGGGAAAAGGGACAGAGAGTTGAACATTATCTGGTTAATGGGAAGATGGTGGATTTTTATTGGTAGATTAAACCCCACATCGAGGAAGAGTGTTTGTTAATAATAAAGTTCGGTTATTTTTTTCTCCACTTTTTTTTTTTTTCTTTTCGTGTATGGCAAAAAGTGTTTTTTTTTTTTTAAATTATATATCCAAATATGAAATTATCAAGGAATTAGACAAATAAAATCATTTATAGTTAACTTATTATTATTTTTTAATTATTCTCATAAGATACATTTCATTTTAAGTTTATCCCTTTCAGGTTATTTTACCTAATTTTCAAATACTGTCGTCCTTTTTTCTTTTTCTTTTTACTATTTGTGCTTTGACTACTTCAATATTTTGCTTCTTGGTATCTCTAATTGCTTTAACTATTTAGTGCTTTCATGGTTTGGCTAGTTTCAATTAATTAATCCGTTTATGATTGGTGAGTCCAATTTTTTATAATGCTTTTCTTTTATCATTGGATCGTGGATGTCTATGTTACAAAATCTAAATTATTCATTTCCTTAGAGAAATAATTATTTTTTTTTTAAATTTATAAGAATATAATTAATTTTATCTTTATTCTTATTTTTTATATCATTTTTTCTATTTTTGTTTTGGTTTCATATTAACTTTTAAAAAGTTGTTATGATCATTAATTACATAATATTTTAAATTATGTGAATATTAGAGTTTTGTTAAATATTTTACTTACATGAATACTTTGAATGAAAATGCAAACCAATACATTTTGGTGAAATAAAAACATTTTGTCTCGAGTGATATTTTTTATATTTGATTTTCTTGTAATTTCAAAGATCAACTCATATGTAAAAAATAAAATGTTTTCATTTGCATGATAATATGAGGGTTGTTCATTCTTATGATCTGAGGATGAATAAGAGATAAAATAACTCAAAACAAACTCAATTTTCTCAGGAGTGCAAAAGGATAACTATGAGATGTGTGATGAGTGCATATTTATGCCTGCATTTTAGGTTTAATTTTGAAATTTGGATGTATTTGTGTTTAAATAATTGATTTAAATAGGATTTATGATAATATGACTTATCGAGTTTGCAAATTAAAAGGTCTTAAAAAGTGATTTTTAGTTGCATCAATTATTTTTAGATATTCTAATGTTTGTTGAAGAATCTCAAGTTAAATTTTGATTCATTCAAAGTATGAAATTAAATTGTCCAAGTTACAAAATAAGGAAAAAATTAGTAAATTCTGAAGAAAAAAAATTACAAGGAGCAAAATGCATCCTTAGTTTTCACTTATTTACTTCCTTTTTAGTAATGGCCATGAAATTAACTTTACTCTTACACCTCTCTATTTGTCTCTTTTCACCACTCTTATTACTCACATGATCATATTTAACCAGATGTTGCCATGTGTCCTGATCACCTACTTTTAAATTTATCCATTCAGATGAAGCCACGTGGTGATCCTATAGCACTCATTTGAAGACATCACATATCGCTGATGAATCAATATTTTCTCGACTTTACTTAGTTTGTTGTACTAGATTTAATTAGGAAATTGTGCTTAAATGTTCAATATTTACTAAGTTTTGCTATTTATGCTTAATTTGACTAGTAATTCTTATTTTAATTAATTTAAATTATCTGGGTTTATTTATTTCCATTATTATTTTCAGGGCAATTTTAGGAAAGGCATTTTGGGACACAAAAAGAGCATCCACGTCATTTGTTTTGGTCCACATCAACATTTAGTTTTATTTTGGTTGTAATTTCATTTTTCCTTTATTATTTTGAACATATTTGTATTTTTGGGCAGACTTACCACTATTGGGCCCATTTTTGGTCATTTTGGAGAAGCCCAATTTTAGGGGTTTGACCTAGATTGATGTGCCCACGTAGTAGCTACCTTGAGCTCTTTCATTCTAGCATTTTTCGTTTTAGAAGGCTTGGACAGAGAAGAAAGCTCTCCTCTTCACTTTTAGGTTTTTCATTTTCTGTTTTACTCATTCCCATTGTTTATGAACTCGTTTTCATATTTAATTGAAGTTCATTTCACTGCATTGAGTTCGTTCTCCAATTTAGTTTTCTGCATTGAGAATTTCGTTTCCAATTTCAATTCGTTGTAGTGTTGTTGCGTTTTTCTTTCCCTTTCTATTTATGTTTTCCATTTGTTTTTTGAAGTATCATTGCAATTTCGTTTTGCTTTTGTTTAGGAATTTTTTTTTGGTGTTTAGGGTTTACGTTTTATGTGCTTAATGCTCTGTTTCGTTTGGATATGCTTGGTTTTGTATTGTGCAGTTTCAATTCGTTCACAATGGTAGCTTAATCTGTTTAGGTTGTTCATTAGTGTCTTTGCCCTGTTTCCATGAGATTTTCGCGCTGTTAATGTAACTGCCTTGCCTTGCATCATCTTCAATCAGTTTTGCACTTGCAATTAGGACACACTTAATGGTCCGATTGGGTTTAATTCTCGCTTCGTCAATTAATCCGTAATGTGAAAAATCAATTAATCATGTGCAATTCATTTGCTTAATTCATTTTTAGGAAAACCTAATTAATCTTCACTTAGTTGGTTGATTGGTGTTGGATTAGGGTGAGAGTGGCGTTTAATTTATTGCTAATCAAGGATTGGAAGCATTGTAACTAAGCTAATGATCAACCTTACACTTTTCTGGAATGTGTGGAACAAATTTACTTATAAGTTCAGATACATTTCTGCTCATGCTGATTCTTTCATTTTCTTTCATCTTTCTTTTGTGGGTGCACAACTCCTTTAGGAATTTAGCATACTTGGGAATTTTGCTTGATGGCATCAAGTAGAGGTATGTTCACCTCCACATTCCTGAAGGTCTCCAAGATCTCTTTATCCACCTCTTTCATATTTTTGCTTGGAATCACCTTGGGAGGGAATGGAAGAGGTATAAGACATTGTTGCAAGTCAGGAGATGTACTGATGCTGGTGGAAGAAGAAGAAGATCCAGCTGCCTCACATGTTCTACTTGGACCTGCCTAATCCTCTTTTATCTGAGAAGTAGCAAAGTCAGGTTGAGGTGCAAGTATAGGTGCAGGAGGTGGCACTAGTGGTATAATAATCTATTTCCCAAATCTCAGGGCGATGACACTAACATTCCTTGGATGTTGCACAGTCTAAGAAGGAAGTTTGTCAGAAGTTTGAGATTGTGCTTGGTTGAGCTGTGTAGCCATCTGCCCCTTCTGATTAGTTAAGCTCTGAATGGAAGCTCTTGTCTCCCGTTGAAATTGCATATTCTGAATTGTCATCTGCCTCACTAGCTCCTCCAATGTAGGCTTAGAAGAAGTGGAAGGTTGAGGAGTTGTCTGGGCAGGTATGTCTTGTTGTTGTTGTTGCCTGTAATATTGTTGGACAGGTGGAGCCAAATAAGGTCTACTTGGACCTGCAACATTTTGGAATAATGGTTGGTGTTGTTGCTACTGCCGCTGCTACTGTTGTGAAGCATTGGACCATTTCAGGTTTGGGTGATTCCTTCACCCTAGGTTGTATCTGTTACTTGAGAGGTCATAATTTCGTTATTGTGGTTGTCTGTTGTTGGAGATGTTTGTAGCATAGGCTTGAGGAGAATATGAGCCAACTGGTTGCTACAAAGAATTTCAAACATCTGTATAATGATCACTAGAAGGGCATATGCCACATAGATGTGCAACAGATATAGATGCAGGTCTTTGATTATTGGCCAGCTGTGTCACTAAACTCACAAGAGCATCAAGCTTGCTTTAATTTCTTATCTGCAGACGATGAAGAATGAGTAGGAACATCATGAACTCCCCTCACCACAATAACATGATTTTTGGCACTAAACTGTTGGGAGTTGGAAGCTATCTTCTCAATAAAATACCTAACTTCAACAGGCATCATGTCACAAAGTGTTCCACCACCGCAACGTCAATCATACTCCTCTCCATGTTATCCAGGCCTTTATAAAAGTATTGGAGAAGGAGTTGCTCAGAAATCTACTGGTGTGGGCAACTTGTAGATAACTTCTTAAACCTCTCCTAATACTCGTACAAGCTTTCACCACCGAGCTTCCTGATTCCAGAAATGTCTTTCCTTATCGCCGTAGTCCAAGTAAATCTAGTATAATCATCAATAATTACTAAAGCATAGTAGTTTCCACCAAAGCTTTTAATTCTAGATGGACCAAACAAATCCATATGCAAAAATTCCAAAGGCTTTGATGTAGAAATCATTCTTTTGGAAGAAAAAGAAGATTTGGTTTGTTTTCCCTTTTGACATGCAGAACATAATTTATCTTTCTCAAATTTCAGTTTAGGCAAGCCAATTACAAGATCTTTTGAAATCAATTTATTTAAGTGTTGCATATGAATATGTGTAGCTCTTTTATGCCATAGCCAAGGATTTTCTTCTTTAGCAACTAAACATGTTATGCTATGACTAGATGAACTTTCAATATCGATCAAGTAAATATTATTATGCCTAACACCTTGCAAAGCAATATCAGAAGAATTCTTAAAATAGACAGTGCATTTATCACTTTCAAAAGTTACCTTGAGACCTTTGTTGCATAATTGACTAATGCTTAGGAGGTTGTGTTTGAGACCTTCAACATATAAAACATCCTTTATGGTTAATGTGTTTCCCCTTCCAATGTCTCTGGTTCCCATGATTCTACCTTTGTTGTTATCCCCGTATGTTATAAATCCTTGCTTTTTCTTTTCAAAGGAGATGAACCTCTTTTTGTCACCGGTCGTGTGTCTTGAACAACAACTGTCAAGATACCACAATGACTTCTTTGACTTAATAGGTTCCTACAAATCAAATTAGCAAGAACTTTAGGTCCCCAATCTCATTATGGGTCCTTGGGGTTAGTTCATACAAGCATATATCATTTCACAACTTTAATCCATGCATATTTACCATTTTGAACACCAAAATGTTTTGCATTTGTTGGATGTATGACCATGCTTCATGCAATAAAAACAACAAACATCATTAACTTTATTTTTAACAAAAGTCCCTTTTTCAACCCAAACTCTACGAGTTCTCCTAGTTTTAGACTTTGTTTTGATACATGTTTGTGTGCCTAACATTGCTTCTACTCTACTTTAGCATGAGATTTAGGCTTAGTTGCGTTTGCAAGTAAGTTCTCAAGAATGTCAATGTCAAACATATGACTCTTACAAGATAAACATTCAACAGGTTCAACAGTTGCATTTGATTCAGACAATTTTGTTTCTAAATTACTAACTTTGTTTCTCAAAACAACTTCTTCATCAAGCAATTTTTCATATTTCAATTTCAATTCATTATGCTCTTTCTTAAGCTCTTTATGTGCAGCATCAAGTTTTTCAGATTCATTCATCAATTCAAAGAAGGCTTTTTGTAAATCTAACTCACTAGATTCAAAGCTAGAATCACTTACTTGACTTCCAACATCTTCTGAATCAGCCATTAAGGACAAATTTGCTTCTTCATCTGAATCACTTGAGTTTGAAGAGCTAGACGCATTGTCTTCCCAAGCTATGTAAGCTTTCTTCTTCTTTGGAAATTTTCTTTCCTTCTTTTCTTCACTTTTCTTGTTCTTAGGACATTCAGTCTTCACATGTCCTCTTTCTCCACATCCATAACACTTCACACTTGATGGAGAACCTTGATTATCTTTCCTTTCCCCATGGTATATATCCTTACCTTTTACTTTCATGAATTTTGCAAATTTCTTTATCATGAGGCTCATATTCTCCTCGTCATCATCGGAATCATCATCTTTAATCCTTTTAGAACTTTTCCCTTTAGAGATTTCAGACTTGAAGGCAAGTGTCTTTCTTTTGCCTTGATCCTCTTCTGCAGTTAATCTTCTCAACTCAAGCTTGTGCTCATGGAGCTTTCCAAAGAGAATCAACATTGACATCTATGTAAGGTTTTGTGACTCCGAGATGGCAGTTACCTTTGGTTGCCAAGACCTGTCCAAAGATTTCAAAATTTTTACATTTAACTCATCAATATCAAAAGTTTTACCTAAACCTGTCAAGTGGTTCACTATGTGAGTGAAACGCTTTTGGACATCGGAAATAGTTTCTCCAGGTTGCATTCTGAACATCTCATACTCTTGGATGAGCGTGTTCTTCCTTGCACGTTTCACGTCCTCTGTACCCTCATGTGTGACTTTGAGGACCTCCCACATTTCCTGTGCTATCTTACACACAGAAATTCTATAAAATTCATCAAGTACAACAAAAAATTAAATAATATTACGAGCTTTAATATCAAACTGAGCTCATCTATTTTCTTCAGCAGTCCAGTTAAAATATGGTTTTTCTACCACTACACAATCAATTGTACTTTTAGGAACATAGGGACCATTTATACTGTTTCCCAAATGCCTCTGTCAACATACCCCATAAAAATTTCCATTATGACTTTCCTGAATGCATAATTATCACCAGTAAAAAGTGGTGGTATGTTAATGGAAGCATCCTCGGCATATACAAGATTTTGATGACCGGCCATTTTCACAAAAGTTTGAAAGAATATCAAAGCAAGCTTTGATACCAATTGTCGGAAAACAATCGGTATCCGTTATAGAGTCACGCAGTGGAATAAAATTAAAATTAGCGGAAAGCTTGTTCGGTCACAAGTTAAATTAAAATGGTCTGTTTTAAAAGTAAATTTTCTAACAGAAAATTTATCAAACAGTTGATGTGCATAAATCAGTAAAGAGTGTAGCGAGTGGAAAACTGACACACTGGATTTTTATGCTGGTTCGATTCAAAAGAATCTATGTCTAGTTGTTAATCACTATAAAAAGTGATTAACAGTTTCACTAAAAATAAGTTCACAGATTACAATATAAGTGAATGTAAATAAAATTAAAGAACCTTCCTTCGACGAACGAACCAGAAGGGTGCTTCCTTCGACCAACGAATCAGAAGCAAGCAATCTGCATTATCCTTCGACAAACGAATCGGAACAGCACAAATTAAAATCTTCCTTTGACAGACGAACCAGAAGATGACCACCTTGTTAACTCGAAGAGAACTGCTCTGACCATCGACACATGAAACGCGAGCTTCTCTTATTCACGAGACCAGGCAAAGCACTTGAACTAGCTTTTTAGAACTTCCTTAGACAAACTGTATTCTTAAAAAGCTTAAAGTTGCCTTCTAAGGGTTTGGAACAACTATATATAGCTTACAGGTCTGAATTTGAAAGTTAACATTGCAACTGTCAGTGATAATCAATTATAGTAAGCTATAATCGATTATTCAAGTCCGTTATAGAGGTTTTCAAAAAGTGATAATCGATTATTGTGAGGGATAATCGATTATTGTGAGGGATAATCAGAACCTGTGATAATCGATTAATTGAAGTAATAATCGATTATTCCAGAGCAACATGGTTTTTTAGAAAAGCTCAGGATAATCGATTATAGCTTCTCATAATCAATTAAATACGTGACAGTACTAGAGATACAAATTTTTCTAAGTTTTACATGCTCAAATATATTCCTAATACATTTATATTCTACAAAGTGCTTTTAAAATAAATTCTAATATCAATCTTCTTGGAGCATCATCAAAATCATTTATCTTCAAATTTACCAATGCTCCTCATTGGTAACAAAATCAACGCTGACTTCATTGTTAACACCCTGGCAAGTGTACCAGATCGTATCAAGTAATAATAGACAGTAAGTCCGAATATCGTTTCCCAAGGGACTTTTAGGCCTAAACGTTCATGTGAATTGATTTCTTAAGACTTGAATAAAATGAATTTAGAATTTAATTATGCAAAACAAAAGTAAACATGCAAATGCAAAGATTTGATCAATTGGCAAATAAACTATATGGATGAATGATGTTGTTGGGGTTTACGATTTCATCCTAATCCACTCTCAAGTATTGACTATTCTTATTAAATTAAACTTCATTATCAATGTTCATGCAACTTTCAAATTAATATAAACCCGATGTCTTGACGATGAGAGCCTAATCTGATGGAAGAGTAGCTCCGCGAAGAGATCGAAGGCGCGATTCAACTCCGGCGAAGCTTCTCCGACGATGAAAGGTGCAGCGAATGAATACGAAACTCGAAAAACCCTAAAAACCTAGGTTGAAGGAGGAACCCTAAAACGAACCGATTAATCGGTTCAAAACTCAGATTAAACGGTAGAAATGAAAGATCTATGGATGGAAAGGTTTTTGTTCGGTGAGATCGAAGGTAAAACTGAGAATGACGAAGAAAACCTAAGTCTGAAGGAAGATGTTCGGTGAAACAGGCAGAGGAGATGAAGACAATGCTGTTTCTGTGAAAGAGATGACACTTACGAAGGAGAGCTGACGGATCTGTGAGGAGGAATGGAGTAGAGGTGACGAAACCCTAGCAGAGGTTCTGTTTCGTGGTAGAGGAAGACGCGAATGATATGTTTCGGAAATGTGAGAGAATGGTTTAGAGGATGCGAATGAGATGCGCTGATGTGTTGAAGCGCTGACGCAGGCAGAGAAGGTGTCAGGCAAGGAGTGGTTGAAAAGTTGAAGATGTGGTGGAGGATTAATGGTGCAACGTGTATGAGAGAGAAAGCACCGTGGAAATGAAAAATGGAAGGGTTCTTGGAAGGTGGCTAGAGGGAGTCTTTGGACTCTCTAGCCTATGACTTTCAAGAGAGAATTAATTCTGGGTTTCAGAAATCTAATTCTCATTAATCTCAAAAGTAAGGAATACAATGAAGGGCTGGGTATTTATAGTGACCCAAGCTCCTTTCACGCTAGGCTACAAATATAATTTAATGTAAAAATACATGAAAGAAGACTGTGCCAAGAGGGATTCCATCAGGGAAGTCCTCAGAGTCACTCATGAAGGAACAGAGGACGTGAAACGCGCTAGGAAGAACACTCTCATTCAGGAATATGAGATGTTCAGAATGCAATCTGGAGAAACGGTCTCTGACGTTCAAAAACGATTCACTCATGTTGTGAATCACCTAACAAGGTTGGGAAAGACTTTTGATACTGATGAACTTAATGTGAAAATTCTGAAATCTTTGGACAGGTCTTGGCAACCAAAGGTTACTGCCATCTCGGAGTCTCAAAATCTTACTCAGATGTCAATGCCAATCTTGTTTGGAAAGCTCTGTGAGCATGAACTTGAGTTGAGGAGATTGACTGCTGAAGAGGATCAAGGCAANAGGAAAACTCTAGCNTTNAAGNCNNAAATATCTAAAGGAAAAAGCTCTAAGAGGATCGAAGAAGATGATTTTGATGATGAAGAAAACATGAGCTTGATGATAAAGAAATTTGCAAAGTTCATGAAAGCAAATAGGAAAGGACAAATTTCACAAAGAAAGGAAAGAAAGTCAAGAATCTCCATCAAACGTAAAGTGCTTCGGTTGTGGAGAAAGAGGGCACGTAAAATCTGAGTGTCCAAAGAGCAAGAAAAGTGAAGACAAGAAGGAAAGAAAATTTCAAAGGAAAAAGAAAGCATACATAGCTTGGGAGGATAATTCCTCTAACTCAACAAGCTCAAGTGACACAGAAGAAGAAGCCATTCTATGCCTTATGGCAGATTCTGAAGAAATAGGAAGCCAAGTAAGTGATTCCAGTTTTGAATCCAGTGAATTAGATTTACAAAAGGCTTTCTTTGATTTAATGAATGAATCTGAAAAACTTGATGCTGCTCATAAAAAATTAAAAAAGGAACATTATAATGAATTGAAGTTAAAATATGATAAACTGCTTGATGATGAAGTTGTGTTAAGAAATAGAGTTAATACCTTAGAAATTAAATTATCAGATGATAAAGCTAATGTTGAACCTGTTGAATGCTTGTCATGCAAAAGCTATATGTTTGATATTGATATACTTGAAAATTTACTCGCTAAGGCAACTAAAACTAATTCACATGCTAAATCAAACCTTAATAAAAGCAACTTTAAAAATGGAAACATGCATCAAAATTATAAATCCAAAGTAAGAAGAACTCGAAAAATTTGGGTTGTTAAAGGAACTTTCATTAAAAATAAAGTTAGTGATGTATGTTGCTTTTACTGTATGAAGCATGGTCACACATCAAACAAGTGCAATATCAAACATGTTGGTGTTCCAAGTGGCAAATATGCATGGGTTAAAGCTGTGAAATGATATAAACTTGCAAAAACTAACCCCAAGGACCCATATTGAGATTGGGGACCTAAAATTCTTGCTAATTTGTTTTGCAGGACCAATCTAAGACAAAGATATCACTGTGGTATCTTGACAGTGGTTGCTCAAGACACATGACTGGTGACAAGAAAAGATTCATCTCTTTTGAGAAAAAGAAGCAAGGATTTGTAACGTATGGGGATAACAACAAAGGCAGAATAATGGGAACCAGAAACATTGGAGGAGGAAATACCTTGACGATAAAAGACGTCTTATACGTTGAAGGCCTCAAACACAATCTTCTAAGCATAAGCCAACTATGCGACAAAGGTTTCAAGGTAACTTTTGAGAGTGATAAATGTACTGTTTATTTTAAAAATTCTGCTGAAATTGCTTTGCAAGGTGTTAGGCACAATAACATAT
>NC_028360.1:4731886-4843178 GCF_000741045.1 Vigna radiata var. radiata
AAAAGAGCTGCACATATTCACATGCAACACTTAAATAAATTAATCTCTAAGGATCTTGTGATTGGTTTGCCTAAACTAAAATTTGAGAAAGATAAACTTTGTTCTGCATGTCAAAAGGGTAAACAAACCAAATCTTCATTTTCATCTAAAAGCATGATTTCAACATCAAAACCTTTAGAACTTTTGCATATGGACTTGTTTGGTCCATCTAGAATTAAAAGTTATGGTGGAAACTACTATGCTCTTGTAATTGTTGATGATTCCTCTAGATTTACTTGGACTTTCTTTTTAACTCTGAAAAGTGAAGCTTTCAAAGCATTTAAAACTTTTGCTAAACGTATTCAAAATGAAAAAGATTTGAAAATCAAAACTTTGAGAAGTGATCATGGTGGTGAATTTGAAAATGAATCGTTTGGAAAATTTTGTGAAGAATTTGGCATTGCACATAATTTTTCTGCACCTAGAACTCCACAACAGAATGATGTTGTTGAAAGGAAAAATAAATCATTAGAAGAATTAGCTAGAACTCTCATGAATGAATCTAATGTGCCAAAATATTTTTGGGCTGATGCAGTAAGCACTGCTTGTTATGTGTTAAATAGGATGCTTATTAGGCCAATTCTAAAATTAACTCCATATGAATTGTTGAATGGTAGAAAACCAAATATATCTCATTTGAAAATTTTTGGATGCAAATGCTTTGTCTTAAATAATGGAAAAGATAATCTTGGAAAGTTTGATGCAAAATCTGATGAAGCAATTTTTCTAGGATATTCTTTTACTAGCAAAGCTTATAGGGTGTTCAATAGAAGAACACTAATAATTGAAGAATCCATGCATGTTGTCTTTGATGAGATTGTGGACCTTGAGGAAAATCCTCTTGAGTCAAATAAATCCATTGCAGGTGATGAGGATTACTTAAGAGAAGCTCTTGAAGAGATGTATCTAAATGAGAATTATCCTCCGGAGCTTCAGGAAACACCCCAAGTTGTTGAATGCAAAAGCTATCAACAACCAAGAGGACTATCTTTGGACAACATCATAGGAGATATATCNAAAGGGGTAACCACTAGACATAATTTAAATAATTTTTGTCTAACTGTTGCTTTTGTGTCTCAGATAGAACCTAAGAATATAAAGGAAGCTCTTCAAGATGACAAGTGTTGCATTGCTATGCAAGAAGAGCTAAATCAATTTGAAAGGAATGAAGTTTGGGAACTTATTCCAAAACAAGATGAATTCCAAGTTATAGGAACCAAATGGGTATTCAGGAACAAGCTTGATGAGGATGGAAACATCACAAAGAATAAAGCAAGGTTAGTTGCTAAGGGCTACTGTCAAGAGGAAGGTATAGATTACGATGAAACTTATGCACCAGTAGCCAGGTTAGAAGCAATTAGATTGTTACTTGCATATGCATCTTTGATGAAATTTAAACTGTATCAAATGAATGTTAAAAGTGCTTTTCTAAATGGTTTTATAAAAGAAGAAGTGTATGTTAGTCAACCTCCTGGCTTTGAAGATTTTAAATTTCGTGATCATGTTTACAAATTGAAAAAGGCCCTTTATGGTCATAAACAGGCACCTAGGTCTTGGTATGAAAGACTTAGTACCTTTTTGAATGAAAATAAATTTTCTAGAGGAAAGGTTGATTCAACCTTATTCATTAAGAAAGTAGGAAAACATATTTTAATTGTGCAAGTTTATGTAGATGATATTATTTTTGGATCAACTGATGACTCTTTATGTGAAGAGTTTGCAAAAATAATGCAAGGAGAATTTGAGATGTCTATGATGGGTGAGTTAAAATTTTTCTTAGGACTACAGATAAAACAAATGAATGGTGGAACATTCATATCCCAAACCAAATACTGTAGAGAAATTCTTAGAAAATTTGATATGGATAGCTGCAAGGAAGCTAGTACACCCATGGGTACTTCATGTTATTTAGATAAAGATGAAACTGGAAAAGGAGTGAATGAAACCATGTTTAGAGGCATGATAGGATGTTTACTCTACTTAACTGCTAGTAGACCAGATATTATGCAGAGTGTTTGTGTATGTGCTAGATACCAAGCCAATCCTAAAGAATCACATCTATCTGTTGTTAAGAGAATTTTAAAATATCTTAAGGGAACTACTTCTTTTGGACTTTGGTATCCCTCTGATGCTTCACCTAGTTTAATAGGATACTCTGATGCAGATTATGGTGGTTGTAAAATTGATAGAAAGAGTACTAGTGGAACCTGTCATTTCTTGGGCTGTTCTTTAGTGTCATGACACTCAAAGAAACAAGCATGTGTAGCTTTGTCTACCACTGAAGCTGAATATATTGCTGCTGGAAACTGTTGTGCCCAAATTTTGTGTATGAAACAACAACTGGAAGACTTTGATATCTTCCTTGACAATATTCCTCTAAAATGTGATAATACTAGTGCTATAAATTTGACCAAGAATCCCATAATGCATTCAAGAACTAAGCATATAGAAATTAAGCACCATTTTCTAAGAGACCATATTCAAAAGGGGGATTGTCAAATTGAATATGTTGATACCTTGCATCAATTAGCTGATATTTTCACCAAGGCTCTACCTAAAGAAAGATTCTTTGAGCTTAGAAGAGAATTAGGAGTGTTAGACATGTCTTAGGATCAAAGTCTATGCAAACTTTTTTGCATTTTCGTACATTTAAAACTTCATAATCGATTATCACAATATCACAATCGATTATTCATTCATAAAATTCAATTCTGGAAAATCTTGAGCAGATAATCGATTATCATCAGGCATAATCGATTATCATGCAATTCTGGGCATAAATTATTGAACTGATAATCGATTATCACGAGCCATAATCGATTATCACGCTGGCAGTTTCAAAAATAGAGCCGTTGGAGCGTCCCATAACGACTATAAACGGCAATAAACGACTAGTTTTTCCATTTTTCTTATAAATTGCCCCCCATAATCGATTATTAGACACTCCTTTGCAACCAAATACTGCTAAAATCAAGTCCAGAGCTCAAAATCTCTTCATTTCTCTTCCACTTCGTAAACTTTTATCTTCCCAATCTTCCTCCATGGCTGAACCAAGAAGGCATCGTCGCAAGACAGCTGAAGCCTCTTCCTCTTCTCAACCACGTCTCGCAAACATAGATGGATGGATTTCAGATCAAGGGAAACATGCAGACTTTGTTAACTCTTGGCAAGNAAGGAAAATCATGGCGGTAAAGTTTATTCGTCTTGACTTTTTCCGCTTTTATGGTTTTCAATTTCCAAACACTTTTGCTAAGCAGGGGTTAACGCATCTGGTAGAACAAAAAGGATGCATTTATCCCGATCTTATAAGAGTCTTCTACTTCAACTTGCGCTATCGAGATGGGATAATATCTACTAAGGTCAAGGGCGTACGCATAATTTTAGATGATGATGTTTGGACAAATGTTGCCCAACTCCCCATCTGGGATGATGCTGTCAAAGTCCATTTAGGAGTTGAAGATTTCAACAGGATGCTGACTTTCCAATCCTTTCTGCATCATCCTGAACGGCAAACAAATAGAAGGCAATTACTAGTTGGAGGTTTCAAGGTTGAAGAAAGGATGATCCACTACTTGATTGTTTGGATTCTATGTCCTAGAGCAACCAACCATGCTTAATGCTTTGAGCAGGATTTACTTCTTTTGTATGGGATTCTAAATCACATACACATCGACTGACCTGCTCTCATTGCTGACACAATGGTAAAAGCCAAGAAATCCCATTCATATCAATTTCCTTATGCTCTTCTTATTTCTAGGATTTTAGAATACAAAGGTGTACCTGTTGAAGGAGAACTTATTCAAGCTATTGAAGTTGTGGGATCAGAAATTGGAGACACTACCTTTCGTCAGATGGGATTCATTACCAGAGGAAGAGTTCTTATTCACAAAGATGATGACCATCCTGATTATGATGAAGATGATGACATGGACACTCATATGGCTGACCCAGTGAGTGCTGCTGCTCCATCTGATGTTGGACCTTCCAACATACCCCCTTCTTCCTCAACTTCTATGGAAGAACATTTTGCAAGGTTATCTAAACAATTGGAGGATATGAGTCTAGCACAGAAGACACATTTTGATGAAGTACATGAATGGCAACAATCTCTTGATGAGTACTTAGTTGATCAATTTCTTGAGATTGATGTTCGACTACATAACATTGAGGATCATCTCAACATCCCACCTACTGAAAGATCCCTTAGTCCTGAATTTTAGTATTTTTTAGGCCCCTAAGTTTGATTGCTTTCTTTGTGACATTTTGTCTTTAAATCTTTATAAATTTCCTGTAATTCCTTTCTGTTCTTAATATAATGAGCTTTTATGCATATATTATCTTTTTAAGGGGGAGCTCATATTAAGGGGGAGATTTTTACATTATTCTTTTTGTTTATGATAAAAAAGGGGGAGAAGAAATATTAAGGGAGAATTAAGGGGAGAAATATTTTTCAATTGTACAGGTATTGCTAACTCTGTGGCTGTTTTTTAGTTTGCATGTGTTGCAGGTAAACCTGAGTTGCTTTTAAAAAGATAATTTTTGATCATCATAAAAAAGGGGGAGATTGTTACCAATAAGGAGTATTGGTAAAACCTGAATATATGTTTTGATGATGCTGCAACTTATAGAGTTTGGATGTAGTAGGAAAATATTTAAAAAGCAACTTGTAGATTTTGAATGTAGTAGGAAAATGTTAAACATTGTAATTTTTACTAGTATAATCGATTATTGTTAAGCTATAATCGATTATCACATGCTTTTGTACTAGAATAGTCGATTATCATGAAGCAATAATCGATTATCACAAGTCATACTTGAATAATCTTTTATCACTTCATATAATCGATTATCACTTTTTGAAAACTCTATAACGGACTTGAATAATCGATTATCATTTACAATAATTGATTATTCATGGAAGTTGGGAGCTGACCTTTGGCATTCAGTGTACTTGGCTATATATGTGGTTTTGGAGAACTTAGAAAGTGACGTTTTTTGAACTGAGAAAGCTTAGAACACTGTGTGTCAGAGGAACGTTCTTAAAGAGCTTTTTGTTCATTGTTTCCTTGCTTGGTCTTGTGAAAGGAGAGGCTCGCGTATCGTGTGTCGATAGTCGGAGCAGACTCTCTTCAAGTTAGCAAGGTACTCTACCTAGTCTTGTGAAAGGAGAAGCTCGCAAATCGTTGGTCGATTGCCGGAGCGGTTCTCTTCAAGTTGGTAAAGTAGTTCTTTTCGTTCTATTCCTGTTCATTTGATTGTAATCTGTTAAACCAATTTTAGTGAAACTGTTAATCACTATTTGTAGTGATTAACGACTGGACATAGATTCTGTTGAATCGAACCAGTATAAAAATATCTGTGTGATTTTTCTATTCCCTACACTTATTTTATTTAACGCACATCAACTGTTTGGTTAATTTTCTAAAAGAAAATTACTTTTGTAAAAAAGGCCAAAATCGTTTCAACTGTGACCTAATACGCTTTACGCTCTCTGTATTTTAAATCTGCTGCGTCTTACTCTTCGAAAATTACCCCCTTCGATACCAACAGAGTGGTCCTGCTCTTGCAATGGCTTGGATTGGAAAGGATGTGTGTGAATGGCATAGACGTATGGCTTATGAGGTACATGCATGAAAATGTTCTATAGTGAAGAAATATATAATTGTCTCCTACACATTATTCTTTTACATTATGGGAATTTGTGATAAAAGCCTGTTAATGAGAAGATGCATATACTTATTTCTTGAAAAATCGTTAGGAAAAGTTGATTGGGTCTAATAATGAAAATATAACCATTTACATGTGCATGTAGTTACAGTTTATGCTTTAATGAAAGCAGTAATTGATTTGGAGATATTGCTTTCACATGAACGACTAAATGAATTTTTCCCAGTTAAAGAGATGTAAGCTTTTATTGTTTCTACTTTTCCTGTCAATAGTAATATTAACACACACACACACACACACACACACAGATATATATATATATATATATATATATATATATATATATATATATATATATATAAAAGAGTTGTAACATGTTGGAATTTTATCAAACCTTTGTTTGGAAGAATAGTTGTGCATCATATTACATATACTATTTATGCTTTTTCCTTACTCGTTAATGGTAGTAATAATAAAAGTGATTTTTTTAAATACAACTGATATAAGCATTGCTCTCATATGTGTTACTTCTCCTCCCTGTTTCAGTTTGAGCCCACAAATGACTCAAATGGGAGAGCACATTGAAATTCGACTGAAAATGAAGCATCCATATTTGGTGCAGTGGTTTAGAGACACTGAAATGCCGCGGATAGCAGGATATTTTATTCCACTTGTAAAGAAGTGGTCCATGGAATATGCAGGAAGGTTTGTTTGAAACTACCTTGTTTTCAGAAACATATATTTGAACCTTGGATGAAATTCCTTTTTCTTTGTCAACAAATGTCCTTGCATTCGTTTGACTTTCAAAGTTCTCCTTCAAGTTGATGATTTTATGTTCATTTCTATTAGATTCGCCATATATTCAGCAGAAGAAATTTAGCCTGACAGAAAAGTATTCAGCGGTATTGTAGGAATTATTGTGGCTATAACATGTTGTAGTGCAGTGGTTAAATTTGGCTTCAAGCATATATGCTGCTCCTTACTTGTATTGTCTCTTGAAGATGTTTTGGTCAAGCTTATGGACTTTTCACCCAATCTTGCATCTATGGACAAATTATTATTTAAATTTTCCAAGTTATAACACTTAACATAAGTGTTTCTTTTCTCTGTAAAAATGCAATTTATTGTTGGATATTTAGTATTTTTTTTTGTAAAAAAGAAAGCCCATGGGTTGGCCCTGACCCACAGGGCTTTGGGGCTTTTTAGCCCTGGGGCTTTTTTAATACAGGTCTTTTTTGGCCCTGTGGGCTTTTTTCGCCCCAACCCACATGGGCTAGGGCCAAGGCCTATTTGACAGGTCTAATCATAACCAAGAACTTTAATAAACCTCTTGAAAAGCTCTTCAAGAGAAAAAAACACAAGGTAATGAGTCTGATCAATTATTAATAGTACAAAAAAAGTAAAGAGCAATATCACTTCGTCTATGATGAATTTTATGATGGATCACCTATAATTTTGAATAGTTTTTTCTTTGATGAAATTTGATAAAAGGTAAAAAATAATTTTCACAATATGAGCAACTCAGAAAAAACTCTCTTCACACTCCCTAATCAAACGAAAAAAAATAATTATTCCTTTCTCTGACAAGAATGCTTATTTTTAAAAGAAATTTTCTTATAGCATATCTTTTTAATTGATCAATATTGGCTTAAATATACTTTTAGCCCTTAAACTTAGATGTAAAATGTTAATTTGTCCCTACTCCAAATTTTTATACATTTCGATCACTAAACTTTAAAAATGAATGGATGTAGTCCTTATTAAACAGCGTTCTAGGTTGACATTTGAGCTAAAATGTGTCACACGATGTAAACAACTCAAACGCTAGTCTTAAATGCGCTTGACACGTGAAAAAAGGGTGACACAATTGGGTTAAGATGACTATATCTATTTATTTTTAAAGTTTAGATACCTAATTATATCAAAGTTTATAATATAAACGAATCCTAGTTTCACGCTAAAGTTTAAAAACTAGAAACATATTTAATTATTATTATTTAACCCTAATAGATTAATTTAGGTTTAATCATTTCGGAGGTCCCTATTTGTGCAGAGCAGTCTCAAATAGGTCCTTGTATTTTTTTTATCCGAGTTAGGTCCCTTTTTCTATAAAATGGAGTCAATTTTGCTCATGTCGTTAAATTCAGTGGACGACGTTAAAACTTGTGTCTTGGTTTGCTGACTGCGCAATTTTTAATGACGTGGTCTCATTACATGTAATTTACAAATGAGGGATTGCCACGTGGCAGCCCCCTTTCGCCCAAATTAGGGTTCCGCAGACGAGGCAAAGGAGCTTGCGACGTGCAGCATGCAAAGGAGAACAAAGATGCTGGAAATTCCTCCCGTGGTGGCGCATTGGATGTTGGTGCTTCTTACAAGTTTGATTTGGAGTTTTACACAAGCAAAAAGAAGCATTGGCTGATAGAAGATGAAGGCGTTGTAGTTTCTGTGATTTTGGGAATGGTTTGCAAGTTTTGGATTGTTGTTGGTGGTTAGGCGTAAGAACGAAGATAGGTTGGTGGTTCTAGAATGGACGAACATGTGGGTTATGGTCTCTGTATTCGCTTTTGGCGATTGTGGTTCCCTCTTTGCAAGTTGATGAAAACACAAGGGAGATGGTGGTTTTGCCCTGGCCATTGGCGGCTGATAATGTTTGAAAAACCATTATTTTTATACTTAAATTTGACACTAAACACACCCTTTTTGGCTTAGAAATTAGCTTGACATCATGCATTTTGCTTAAGTTAGAGAATAAGAGAGTCAAAGGTGGTTTCTCTTGGTTTTATTCTTGGTTTTCCTTGTTTTGGCAGGAATTAACATGAATTGGATGAAGGAAAGTGAAATAGCAAGGAGCAGGACTTAAGAAAAGATGGAAAAGTGCACAAAGGAAGAATCGCAGCCACCGTTGAGCGCCAGTTCACCGCTAGCGCCAGTTTCGCTGTGGAGATCTCTGTCAAATGCTCAAGCGCCAATGCTGAGGGGAAAATTCAAGTATCGCACTCATCGTTGAGCGCTACTCTGCCGCTGAGCGCCAGCCTCTTTGGTGAATCCACTGTCAAACGCCTGGGCGTTAGCGCTAAGCGTTAATCTTGAGTGTCGCACCTACCATTGAGTGATAACCCAGCGCTGAGTGTTAGTGTCTTAGGCCTGGGCTATTTTCTGTTGATTTTAATGAACTATAAATAGATTTGCATGACCCAAAGAGGTATCTTTTGGCAGATGGAGACGCAAAAACACTCTTTTCACCCCTTAGAGGTGAATTTTGGATGCGGAAGCTCCAATCTACAAGTTCTAGGGTTTTATCTTTCATTCCTTTCATTAATTTCATCTAGTTTCACCATTTCTATGGTGAAATAAACCTCCATTGTTGTTGGGGAAACGATGTAATCCTTTGAAACTCTCGTGTATTGAATTGTTTTGTCAATCTATATGCTTTACTTCATTAATTGTTAGAGTTTTTCCTCTATTTTATATGCATGCTTTGTTTACTTTATTCAATAGCATAATCTTTGATTTTGTTGTTATGGACACATACGGGAAAATCTAGACATGGGGGAATTCTCTCGGGAGCAATATTACCTAGACATAGGGATAGGAGGACCGATTGCCTTAAGCTTCTGTGCAAATGTAATGCATGATCAATTGCTAGGGAGACAAGACATTGTAAACTAGTAATTAGGAGTAGACTCATTTCACCGAGACATCGGGTTTAGGGTAAATTAGAAAGTGACATTATCATTAATAAAGGAGTAGAATTCGTAAATACATGAGAGTGGATTAGGATAAGTCGGAAACTCCAACAACATAATTCATCCATATTATTCACCTGCATATTTTCTTTATTCAATTGATCAACCTTTGCATGCATATTTAATTTTCATTTTTGCATTATAAACACAGATTTTCGTTATTCAAGTCTTAAATAATCAACAAATCACATGAATGTCTAGGCCAATGAGTCTCTAGGGAAACGATACTCGGTCTTATCATTTATATTACTTGATACGATTCGGTACACTTGTCAGAGTCTTAACAAGTTTTTGGCGCAGTTTCCTGTTGGGTTTCTTTGCGTTTGATTTGTAGGTGGTGATGGACGAAGCTTCGTGATGGTGCATCAATGAAGGAAGCTTCTTGTTTCTAGGTTGGTTATGGAGGAGATCGCGACGCGATTTGTGGCTGGTTTTTGGTGGCTGGACGTGAGCGTGGGTGGCGCGATTTGGGTTCTTTGGAAGGCAATGACGGTTAGGCAGTGGCAGCAAGATGTTTATGCGGCGGCGCTATGTTGGCATTAGGTGGTTAAGGCATTGTGGTGGCCAGTTCTACGTGGGGACTGGGCAGTTTGGGTGGTGCGACGACGAGGTTGGCAGTGGCCTGGGATTACTCATGGTGCTAGCTAGTCAATCCATGGAGTTCAAAATTTAAAATAATTAAATTCCACGTAACTCTGTAACGTCATTAAAAATTGCATAGTCAGCAAGTCAATACACAAAAATTTTAACGTCATCCACTAAATTTAACGACAATATTAAAATTAACTCAAATTTACATAAAAAAAGGACCTAATTGAGATAAAAAAAAATATGAAAACCTATTTGAGATGATTCGACCTAAATAAAAACCTCTGAAATTATTAAACCATTAATTTTTTCCTTTTTAAACTCACATACTAGAATAATTGGATGTTAAAAGATTATTACTTAATCTCTAGTCTAAAAATTAGTCTCTCTCATGTTGTCGTCAAGAGAAGGGAATTCAGGGAATTCTACCTAATAGGTGGCTATAAATTTGATAGTTGAAAGCATTATAATAAATGAAAGGAAAGAAAAGAGCAAGCCAAACTATGAATAAGGAAACACGATGGATTGACAGTATCGATACACACTTTCAGTGGTAGAGATATAACTCTATTACAGGCATTCTTTTTATCTAAATACTTATAGAAAATGAAAGATATGAAATACTTATAAAGGCAACTGATGTAATTCTAATGTATAGAAATTATTTATTTTTACAAAGCTAAAGTTCATCAAAACAATATTTATAATTCATTTAGTAGAATATTCATTGTTAGATACATGTCATTTATAAAAATGTTTGATAAATAGTTACTTACAATAAATACTGCTATATATTATTTTTGGTACAACAAAAACTAACAATGAAAAATTTAGTTTCGGGTGAATTTACTGAAAAAATTAGTTTCTTCTTTCAAAATTAATTATATATTAATGTTATTTATTTAATAAACATACGGATTAGTTATTACAGACCAAATACTTGATTGATTGTCTTAATCATTTATAAAATTCAAACAAAACAATATAAAATAAAATTTTTATATTAAGATTATTTTATTACAATAAATATAAAATATGTAAGTAATTGTTATATTATATTAACTATTTATTCTAAAACTTTAATATAACAAAGCATGACAATAGAAATAAGTGAGAGTAAACTCATTATATTAAAATTCTGATATTGAATATGGATAAAAATCAAATTACAATATATCATAATCACAATTTTTATAAAGTTTGGTGAGAATAAATTAAACTTAAATTTAATTTTTAATAAATATAAGAAATTACTAATAAAATTCATATAATATATTAATATACCATTTTCATCTCAAAAATTTATATTATAATAAAATTTATGTTTTATATTTCTATATATTGTTATTCTTATAATTATGATTGAAAATAAGTAAAGATGGACAAAATGAATTGTACTGAATTACACGATTAAAAATTACATTGAATAAAAAAATAGTTTTTTTGAATTGAATTAAAAAATAGTTTAAATGAACTGAATTTAATTTCATTTTGTTATATCAAATTGTATTACACTAAATTACATTATAAACTGAATTGAAGGTTAATTACATTTTTTATCTTGTTTCATAGGAAGAAATGAAAGGAACAATATTTACTCAGCTAGATGCAGGGATAAATAAAACAAAGTGGATTAAAGATGTATTCACCAATTTGATCTTTTCAATCTTCACGCTTTAGAGAAAAACAAACATTTGATCTGACATTATGTCCTATCTCATGAGACCTATATTATAGATTCTATCATTAAGAATCAGAACATCTAATAAAATCATTAAGTCAAAAAACATACAAATTGGATGATCATATAAGAGAAAAAATTGTAAGTTTAAAAGAAAAATTTGGGATAGCAAATGACACACTGAAAAGAGGATGACGCATTTTAAGAAAGAATAGATAAACTTTTTTAAAAGCGTTTGAATAAAAGTGTAAAGAAAAAAACAATTCATAAGTTAACTCGACTGAGTATAAAATTCATTTTTTTAAGTGAACTATAAAATATTGTAATTAGTATTTAGTAAAAAAAATAGTTTAGTTTTTTAAAGTATAAAGATAACTATAGCTAATTACAGTTCGCTGAATTATGGCCAACCCTAAAAATGAGATTGAATATTCCAAATTTGATTACCATAGACCTAATAAATTAGGAAAATCACGTGAAATAAAAAACCATTGAATCACGGTGGGTGAAAGGCAGAGAAGGATCTATCACCCGTGATGGAATAAGGTGTGATTGGTGCATCTTGAGTGATAAGTATGACAATATTAACGAAATATATAAATAATCCCAAGAAAATAATGAAAAGAATTAGGAATCATGCTTTAAGAAAGCAAAAAAAGGTTCCATCCATATGACCTCCATCACTCTTTATGGTGTCACTCATAATTGGTGCCACTTTCAGTCTCAAAGGTCTACTATGTGATTAATACACAATGAACCAATAACGTAATCTCTAGTAATATATAATGCGCTCATTCACAGGGTGATTTAATTAAAATGTGATTTAATTAAATAAATTTTGGTAGTATTTAACTAAAATGATTATGAGGTTTTAAAAAGAAGGCGAAATTATAAATATTTCATTAAGATCTTTTTGTTTTTTCAGTTTTAAAAGTTAGATAAGGTTTGAAAATATACGGTTTTAGATAAGTTATTTTTTGAAAAGGACTATAACTTTTTTGTTCGTTTTCGATGGACTTTCTTCAAGAAGACACTTTTGTTTTTTCATTGTTGAAGATGATAGAAACTGCAACGCCTAGTAGCTTTCTTAAATAATGTCAGGATGACGAGGTTGTAATTGAACATACACTTGAGTTTATGAGAACTAGTGAAAAAACAACAAATAACTTTATGTGTTTAACGTCTAATCACTTAATAGTAAACATTAAAAATGATCAGTGATATTTTTTTAAATAAATGCAATTATTAAACGTCGTTTAGAATTGTAATTTGACATAAAAGGATATAAAATGCCAAATGCCCTAGAGTTAGGCGTTAAAAGGTTAGTGAATTCAACAAAAAATTAAGTGGAAGATTGAAAATTCATTCTCTTTATCTTAGCGCGCGAGACCCTCTTCTCTGCTCATTTTCTCAAACGAAGTTTGACGACCATCACATGTAATATTTCTTTCATTTGATACAAATGCATGTTAATTAACTACTTTAGGTATGATTTTTGTTTGTTTTCACCGATTATTTTCGTGTTCTTGTCCTTCATAGGCACATTCTTCTTTCTCTCTCATTGATGACAACACTTTATTCGGATGAACCCACCTTTTGAAGGTTAGTTTTTATTTTCGTTTTCGTTTTGAAGAACTTATTTGTTGAACTAGTTTGTTGTTTTATTTGTTGAACTTGTTTATTGTTTTTTTTTTGTTGAATGTTGTTGTTTGGTTGAACATGTTTGTTGTTGTTGTTTGATGGAACTTGTTTGTTGTTTGATTGAAGTTGTTTGTCGTTTGTTATTGTTCTTTGTTGTTGATCCTATATTATCGTTCGTAGTTCATGCTTTATAAAATACCAAAAACTAAAATTTGTTGTTTTTTTGCTTTTCAAGTCTCGTAGTGTTGTGAAAAAAAATTACAATTAATTAAAAAAAATTGATTAACGTCGTATATTGACAAAATTCGACGTTAAATTAACGTCGTATATTGACAAAATTAGACATTAAATTAACGTCAAATTTTTTAAATTCGATGTCAATTTAACGTCTCCCGATATGACGCCATTCTCAAATTTGATGTGAAAGGCCAAAAATATTCGACGTTATACACTGTTTTTGTACTAGTGGAGGTTCACTTTCAAAAAAGAAAAATATATCACTTAGATTGTTTAAGTACAAAGTATTTGTTTAAGACTCCGGCAAGTGTACCAAATCGTATCAAGTAATATAAATGGTAAGACCAAGTATCATTTTCCCTACAGACTCATTAGCCTAGACAGTCATGTGATTTGTTGATTATTTAAAACTTGAGAACGAAAATCATTGTGTTTATAATGCAAAAAGTAAATATGAACGCAAGTGTTGATCAATTGACCAAAAAAATATGTAGGTGAGTGGTTGATAAAATATGGAATGATTATGTTGTTGGGGTTTCTGACTTATCCTATCCACTCTCATGTGCTTACAAATTCGAATCCTGATGTCTCGGTGAAGAAAGCCTACTCCTAATTACTAGTTCACAATGTCTTGTATCCTAACAACTAATCATGCATTACATTCGCACAGAAGCTTAAAGGCAATCGATCCTCCTATCCCTATGTGTAGGTAATATTGCTTCCGGGAGAATTTCCCCAATTCTAGATTTCCTTGTATGTGTCCATATCGAAGAAATCAAAGATCACGCAATTGAATGAGTTAAATAAAGCATGCAAAGAGCAAAGAGGAAAAACCCTAACAATTAATGAAGTAAAGCATATAAATTAAGAATCAATTCAATACATGAGTGTTTTAAAGGATTTAATCGTTTCCCCAACAATAATGGAGGTTTAGTTCACCATAGACATTGTGCAACTAGATGAAAATAATGAAAAAAATGAAAGATAGAACCCTAAAAGTTGTAGATTGGAGCTTCCGCATCCAAAATCCGCCTTCGAGGGGTGAAAAGAGTGTTTCTTTGCCTCTTTCTATCCAAAGATAGACCCTCTAGGTTGACTAAACCCTTATATAGTGTATAAAAATTACAGAAAATTGGCTCAAGCCCACGCTAACAGCGCTTAGTGCTGGAATTATGCTCAACGGTAGGTGTGACACTCAGAATTGCCGCTCAACGGTAGCGCCCAAGCGTTAGACAGAGAACTCATCAGCAAGACTGGCGCTCAACGGTAAAGTGACGCTCAGCGGTGAGTGCGACACTTGTATTTGGTCCTCAACAGACTTGGCACTCAGCGGCAAAATAATGTAGTTCTGTTTACCTATCATGTTACCTATGCTATTATTAAAATATATCAGGTCTACTATGACATACTTTTAGCTACAAGTCATAATATATCCAAATTACTATGACGTAGTTCTGCTTACCTATCATAGTACCTAGGCTTCTATTGAAGTACCTAAAAAACACTAGAAGAAGGGGTTAAATACTGTTAATGGAAAACTTTTCCCAACCCTTCTAATATAGCACATTATCGAGCTCTTAAAATCGGCTTTTAGATAATCCTAGGCTCAACTTAGTAGGATTTTGCAATAACAACTTTTAGGTCTTATTCAATTGAGTGGATTTGAGGGAGAGTAATTGAGAGGATTTGATGATAAATATTTTTGTTGTTTATTTGAATAGATTTGAAAGTAAGTGAGAGTGAATTTGGAAGTAAATTTTTTTAATCTGTCATATAAATTAAATCCTACACTAATTCTCACAAATTTTACTTCCAATTCTACTCTCATTTACCTCCAAATTTATTCAAATAAACAACAAAAAAATAACCTCCAAATCCTCTCAATTACTCTCTCCCAAATCCACTTAAGTGAAGAAGGCCTTAGTGTGCTATTCAGAATATATATACTGCAGCGTTTTGTTAAGAACTTCCTTTATGAAATAAATCATTAAGCTTGGAAGATTCTTGTGTTTGGAAATAAAGCGCAACTTAGGTTTTCCCAAGAGGATCATTTAGGTAAGAAAAGTGATAATTGCACAAGAGATTTTATATTGGTTCGCTCCAACAAAGCTACATCCAGTCTCCTGCACAGAGGGTTCCACTATAATCTTCATACGATTACAAATGAGTATTAGCACCACTCCTGGTACTCAACTACCTCATCGATATTTCCTTTGAGTATTAACACCACTTTTTGTACTCAGCACCCTGACAAGATTTCCTTTTAGTATCGACACCATTCTTGGTACTCAACAACCCGCTGAGATTTCCCAATGAGTATTCGAACCACCCTGGTACTTAACAACCTTGCAAAGATCCCTCAAATCAATCGAGTTCAGTTGTGGGTGTTTTAATTCTCTTCAGAATTGCAATCAACAATTACTTACAAGTAGTTAAAACTATATCTCTCATCGAGAGGATTTGAATACAATACAAAACAGTCTAAACACTCACAAGTGTTTCTCTCTTCTCTCTTACAATAGTAAGCAATATGACAATGAAGCTTGAGAGTATCTATTTCTCTTTTTCTGTTTTGTTCTCTTTTCTTCAGCTTAGATGTTTTCTTGAGCTCTTTCGCTTCTTCTTTATAGAATGGGTATATCATTGTGAGCTCTTCTTTCTTAAGATATTCTCTTCTTCTCTTGAGAGATCTTCTATTTATAGGCCTCATGGATATTTTTTCGTTAGACTGAGTTTGTAGTTTATAGCCTTGATACTTGTGCTTTCTCTTTCTTCTTTTCACAACAGTCGTTGGATAAGTCAACTTTGTTAGAGTAGGCATGCTTTTTCAATCCTTTGCTTGAAGTAGGTTGTATGATATTTTTAGACTTTGCTTCAGTTGAGGAATATTTTGTGAATATCTCCTTTGTCTCTAACTTCCACTTTTTGATACTTAATGTGTAGCACTGCAGATGCGTGTAGAATAACTTATCTTCAAAATTAAAGTAAATTGTGCATGCAATAGATACGTATTTTCTTATCACTTTTGTTGTTTTTGAACATTCAACATTTAATGTCATTTAGTGCTTGTTAGAAAAACAAAGTTATTTTGATTTCCTACTGTTATGTAGCATTTTACAATTAAGTTCTTTTCTTTGAAGATACCAAGCATAGATATATACTTCATCATAAGATGAGGTACTTGTTAAGCTAATGGAATTGTTTAGTCAAGTAAACGATTTTTTAGCTTTTATCTCTTTTTAGACAGATAATGTTTAACTTACTTAAAATTTCTTATACATTTTATTAATTAAGTCTTTTCAGGAGAAGTTGAATACCTATTCCAGGTATTATAAGCTATTGACTCTCTGGCAAGTGTACCAGATCGTTTCAAGTAATATAATTGGTAAAACCCAATATCATTCTTCCCAAGAGACTCGAAGGCCTTATCGTTCGTGCAAATTGAAATCGTAAGACTTGTAAAGAAAATTAATTGGTGGGAATGCAAAAACACAAAATAAACATGCAAATGCGGTTGATTCAATTGATGAGAAAAAGACTATGGATGAATATAGTTGTTGGGGGTTTACAATTTCATCTTTTCCGCTCTCTCTTATCTACTCCTCTTATTTAATTTGCTTTGTTATCTAATTGTCATGCAAACTTTCTTAGTCTACCCTTAACCCGATCCCTCGGCAAAAAGAGCCTATTACTAATTACTGGCTTGCTATCCCTAGCCTTCCCTAGTAATTAATAACGCGTTAAGAACAGAAGCAAAAACAATTGATCGTCCTACCCCCTATCCCTAGGTGGTATTTCTTAATCAAGGAATTTCTCACCAGTTCATGACAGTACCGTATGTTCCCGTATCAATAAAGACAAACAACAGTTATCGAATGAGTTAAACGATAAAAGCTTTAAGTGCAGATGAAAACCTAACAATTGATAATCAAAGCATATGACAAGCATATAAATAAACAAGAGTTTCAATAAAAGAAAGTTTCAAAATATTACATTGTTTTCCCCGACAACAAAAGGGTTTAGTTCACCATTGTCATGGTGAACTTAGATGAAAAATGATGGAAGAATGGAAAAGCAAACCCTAGATTGGATAAAAAAGAGCCTAAGCATCCAAGAAATCTTCTCCAAGGAGTGAAAATTAGGTATGGCTGCCCTTTTCTATCAAAAGAATAATTTTGAAGTCGTAGTAGGGCTATTTATAGCTGAGGAGCTTCATAGAAAACAGGCTCAAGCCCAGCAGACAACTGCCCGACGTCACACTTATGCCGCCCGGCGGTTTGCCCATAGTCGCGCCACCGCCCAGCGGTGGGTTCCACCGCCCGGCGGTTTGCCTTTTACCGCAAAACCGCCCAGCGTCGTCGCCTGGGTGTTAGACAATGGCTACTCCTCGCATTTGGCCGCCCAGCGTTGGATTTTGGCGTTGGGCAGTTCCTAGACTCTTCTTCTCTTCATTTTTCTTCCTCCTTCTTGAGTCTAAGACTTTCATCTTCAATCCCATTCTTCATTTTCATCAAAGATGCTACAAAACAATGCAAAACAAGCATAATATCGCTAAAAACAGCTTTTGACTCTCGACTGACTCAATTTATGTGTGTTACTTGATTCTAAGCTTATTCTAAGTCTTAAAGGGTGTAATTTGGTCTCAATGGACATATGAAAATAACTGTTTTTCAACCGTTATCATAAGCATCAAGCATTTAACTCAATCTCTCTTGGATGCTTTAGGCAGAACATCGTTGAGCCATGAGTTTGGGTGTTTTAGCCTAAACTTTTTCTATTTCCTAAGACCTAAGTGTTTTCCAATATTTTCTTATGTTTGGGGTTTCTGGTTCGAGGTTGTGGTTGTTTAGGGTTTAGGCTCTAAGTTTTTTGCTTTCACTCTAAGTTATTTTCTTATTATCAACCCGTTTTAATGTTATTTGATTAAACTTCAAAACATGAGAGCTTTTGGGCGTATAAATGATTTTGTCTGGAACATCTATGACATAATTATTTTCACCTATCATAACATCTACCATGTTCTATTATAGGTTCGAAACATAGATGTCTTTAACATCTATGTCTTTAACTTTTTAACAAAGGGAAATGACAGTTCAAAACTATGTTGAACGATTTGAGTATGTAGCTCGCTTTTACACGCAGTCCATGATTGAGGAATGGAAAGGTCAAAGGTTTGAAATAGGACTAAAGCCTGAGTTGATGAGGATGATTGCACCTTCTGAAATTAAGGAATTTCTAGTAATAGTTTAGAAAGCCAAGGTGATGGAGCAATTGGAAGCAATTTCAATCGAGTTTTGGGGACTCTGAAAGGTAGTTTCTTCAAGAAATATCAACAAAAGAAGCCTTATGCCAAACCCGCACCGAAGAACTCATGACCCTTAAAGTGTTTCGAGTGTGGTGGAGCTCATATTAGAAGAGATTGTCCTTAACTCGTAGGAAAGCAAGCGGATGAGAGAAAATATTTCATTTGTGATAAATCAGGGCATTTAGGTTATGCTTGCCCCGAGAGAAAGATGTTGAAGGGAACTTAGGCACATAATTTGGCTGAAGGAAAGTCAAAAGCGGTTGGCAAGGTTTGCTTGTGCATGACCTAGGGTGCGAACTAGTGGTTTCTACCTTGACATCGGGGCAGATAACGACTAGTTTTGTTTGTGTTGGTTGTTCGATTGAGGTAGTTGTTTTTGCATTATTTAAGGACTTGGATGTCTTGGGGTTTGTATATTTTGATAGTAGAGACGCAAAAACACATTTTTCGACTCTTTGGAGGTAGAATTCGATGCGGGAGCTCTCCTCTTCAATTTTTAGGGTTTATCTTTCATTCCTATTCCATTGTACATCTAGTTTCTCCATGATAATGCGGAACTAAACTCTATTTGTTGTTGGGGAAGATGTAAACTCTAAACTCTCATGTATTTGAATTTGTTCTAAATTAATTTATGCTTCTTTCATTAATTGTTAGGGATTTTCTCCCGTGCTTAATATTTGTTATGTTTTAATCATTCATGGCATAATTTTATGGTGTTCTTTGATATTGGGAAATACTTAGAAACCAAGATCTGGAGAATGTCCTCCAAAAGAAATATTGCCCAGAGATGGGGATAAGAGGTTTGGTTGTCTTAAGCTTATGTTCGTAATGCAGAATCAATTATTAGGGATGCAAGAGATTATGGTCTAGTAATTAAGGATAGGCTTTCTTCACCGAGGGATCAAGTTTTAAGTAATTTTGAGAGTGACATTAACAATTGAATGAAGAAGATTAATTCTTATATGCATGAGAGTAAGACAGGTGAAATCTAAACCCCAACAACATACTCATCTCATATTCTCAATATCATCCATTCACTTTTGCGTTTTTCTTCAATTGATCAAATTTGCATTCATATTTACTTTTCTACACTTTGCATTCAAAACCCTTAAAATTGTTCTTAAAGTCTTAATTAGTTAAGCAATTACACGACTGTTTAGTGTCGTGAGTCTCTTGGAAAACGATACTTGGTCTTACGATTATTATTACTTGATACGATTCGGTACACTTGCCGACATCTTAACAACAATGCGACACAATAATTATCATAGTTAAGGTATGAATATGCAATAATATGAATGTAACAATGAAATTACTCAAATTGCATACATAAACACTGGTTAATTGATTCATCAATCAATTTCACACAATCAACCATAGATATAATCCACACAAATTGATTTAAACTAAAATCCCATTCCATTCATATAATAAGAACTGATTACAACTAGATGAAACTAAAAACAAAAGATATGGAAATCAATGCCAACCATTACAAACAAAACATAAAACAAGAAACAAAAAGAACTACAAGATAAAACACAAACTCCATACAACGACATCAACACCCTAATCTGAGTGAAACATGTCCATGGAATCTTCATCAAAGGATTCTTCATCAGAACCTTCAGATGAACTATTAACTCTTTGCTGATGAGGATTGTCTATCTTCCCTTCAATCAATGCAAGAATATGTGCAGCCATGTTTTCTTCTTTGTTCAGCCCCTCATGTATATATAATCTTTCAATTGTGTACCTGCCCGGAAACCTTAACCAATTTTTGTGTGCATCTCTCTTCTTCAGCCACCTGTTTGTTTCAGAGTTCGGTAAATGTGAGAATAATCCTTCAGATTTTAATCCTACTACTTGCAGCCAAACATTGTTATCAATGTAAACATTTACCCCCTTTACTCGAGATTGAATATCTCCATTTAAACTTTTAAAGTTGTTGTAAAAGACTCTCACTAGGTCAAGATATCAATCTCCCTTCATCTAAACAAAGGTTGAGAGACCCTGAGTTTAAATCCATTCCGAAAAGTGGAAGCTCTCTTTTTCAAATAATTCGAGGTTTAGATACTTATGAGGAACAATGATCTTGATCCTTTTCCCTCTCAGAAATCTTTCACGAGTCTCCTCATCACTGACCCATCAAGAGGGATTACCATTTCATTTAGTAACAACAGTCTAGAATGTTCTTTAAATCTTTCTTGCATGGTAAGCAAAGAATGTATGCAAAAAAAAAAATATAAAGAGATAAGGAGAGAAAATCAAGCACAATTTTTATACTGGTTCGGCCTCATTGCCTACATTCAGTCACTCTCCCAATCAACCCTAGATTAGAGAGAATTTCATTGTAATGATCAGAGTATTACAACCAATGTTTTACAGAGCACACCCAAATGTAAACACCTTCTTAACTCTCAATCAAATACATAAAAAGAATACACCAGCACACACAACACCCTACGGTCTTATGGTAGAAACCCTTTGAGAATCCCCTCTCAAAGTCAAGAGCTCCTTACTCTTCTTCCTGACACGCACGTCCAGGGAAACAGTAAATCAAAGATTTCAAAATCTTCTTCTGATCAAAACCAGATACACCTTCAATCGTGCTAATGTGACCAGCCAATGCAGTCCACTATAAAATACGTCTTAAGAATGCCCCAAGATTTTTCAAATTCTTCACGTTGTTGATTCTTGGAGCGTAAGAGTAATCTGTAAATCTTTCTAAGATCAAAACTGTAAGATATAAAATTGTTAGAATGATCAAAATTTAAAGAAATACAAATAGTGCGTCAATTTATAATTACTATCATATAAGACGTAAAGTAATCGATTACGTTAGTAGTGTAATCGGGCACATAAAACAGATGTAACAGTATTACAACTAACTCAATTCTTACTTGAATGCTCAATTAATGTAATCAATTGGCATTAAATGTTAGTCAAACATATTTAAAAATATGATCGTTAAAGCAATTATAACTAGCATGAAATCAGTTTTCAAACGCATAATAGTCTTAATTGAATACACAAAATGGGTAATCAATTAAGCTTAACACTTATGCAAATTTTGAAAACTTTTCTTCTCAAAAGCTCATCATAGAACATTTGAAAAAGATAAATGCAAACACACGAGTTTTATTCGATTCAACAACTAATGTAATAGATTCAAACTAGTTGTTTTGCCACAGTTCAGAACATAAGCTTTCTGATGACCTTAATTGACTATTGCAACACTGTAATCGATTAAGTCATGCAGATATGCTTTTGTGCATGTGGTTTTCTTTACACAGAAACATACAATGTGCATACAAAGATATAATCTCATCATAACCACAGAAGTATGCATTAATCAACAATATGTCCAACATATGCATTTAACACAGTATGTGCATATAACATAGTAGGCATGTACACATTCGACATTTTTATAACATAACACAAAAACATTTTTTTGTTGTGACATGACAACATTCATGTGTTGTTGCTATTAATGTGTTGTCATCATCAAAAACAACATAGTAGGGATTGGGTTCAACTATCACATTGCTCCACCTATCAACAATCTCCCCCTTTTTTGATGATGCACAACCATGATTAATAAAACAACCATGATATATAGTACACAAACAAATATTGTTTCTCACAGTTTCAAACACAGACATATAGACACACATATGTCATACACATTCAACTATGTCATTCAGTGTTCAATTATTTCTCCCCCTTTGGGCATTAGCAAAAAAGCATATATAGTACAATGTAATTGAAGCAGAGATATTGAATTACATAGGGAGGCATCAAAACATGTTATCAAAAAAATGATGTTCCCCTTGTAAGCAATATTCACATGATATTAAATTTCTTCCCCCTTTTTAACATGTGAACAAATTATGTAACAGAATACAAAACTCCCCTTATCAGTATGCATATCACATTTCAGTATCAGAATTACATGATAGAGATATAACAAAGTATGTATCATCCAAATATTTTTGAAGCAATGTGTCAGAAAATATGACAGATATCAGAGTAATTCAGATACAACATGAAATTAAATAACCTAGTGTTATCATCCATAAACTCATACCAAATACACAACGGATTATACACAATGAGGTTTATGATTAATAAACACATATAAAATCATAAGTCATGGTTTAAAGTAAAAGATTATGAAGTTTAGAAACTTTAAACCAGTTGATGAAGTTCAATCGATTATGACTCTCCCTTAATCGATTTGGTTCTGCAGTGCAATATGAGATATCCATTTCATCTCACTAATCAATCAGCACACCTATATAAACTTTTCATCTTATCTAGATCAAGCATTAGTTCTCATGTTGCATAATTGTGCAATAACAATTATCACATATTGAGTATGAATATACAATGTAATGATGTAACATTAAGATGTTCAATTGCAATCATACAAGTGATTTAATCAGGTTTTAATCAAGTTAAACAATCAATCACAGATCACAGACTTGATTTAACAAAGGCATAATTTCATTAAAATTCAAAAGGTGATAACAGTCAGATAACAAAAAATGGCTTAAGAGCCACTGATTACAAAGTCAACATCAAACAACATAAGGAAACAACAATAAAGATACTTAAACTAGACACAAACAAAAAAAATCCTTATTCTGATTCAGACGTTTCCATGGAATCATCATCAGTTGACCCATCACTAGAATCATCCATTGTAGAATTATTGTTGATCCCTTCCTGATTGATCATATCCACTTTCTTCTCCATTATGAACAAAGTTTTTTCAAGCTTCAAAATCCTTTTAAATGTTGCTCTAAACTGTTTCACGAAAAATTTCTCAAACATAGTTTCAGGAATGAAATCAATATGATATTCATTTGGAGCAAGTGGACTTCCTAAGCTTATAACTACGGTTTCCTCATCTTCTTCAGTCCAATACAATTCAAGATTGCTTTACCAATTTCATTTGACTTGTCGCATAAGATTTTGTCTTCTTCAAATACTATTGGAAAACAGGTAGGCTTCATTTCAACACCAAGAAGGGGGTGAATTGGTGAGGTTTCAAAATCAGAGTCTTTTTAAAATCTTTTTAGCATTGTAGAAACCTTTACTCAATTTCTTGAATTGCAAGTATTGAAAATTTAAGTGCAGCAAAAAATCAAAGTAGACTAGGTAATTAACAGAGTCGACTGAATGTAAAAGAGAAGGGATAGAGAATTCAAACGCAGGTTTTTATACTGGTTCGGCCTCAAGGTCTACATCCAATGTCCTTCCAATCCCAGGAAGCAAATGCACTATAATGGTCAAGGTTTTTACAACAAGGATTTTATAGAGACCTCCACGTCAAAAATATAAAACACCTCTCTAACCCTCTAACCAAAATATAGGCAATACAAACAACAAGATATCCCCTCTCCTGTAATCTGCAACCCCCTTTGAACAATCCTCAAAGTGTACCAGACTCCACGAGTCTACCCCGTGTAATCACAACAGGTACAACAGCCACAATCTTTACAAAGATTGAGAGAAATCTTGATCAACAAGCAAGCACCGCAATGTGCAAAGTTTGATCAACCAGTAAGCACAACAAAATTCTCCTTCAGAACCTCTTCAAAGAAAGATCTTCACCGTCTTCTTGATGAGTTCTTGGAGCACTAAAACACAAAGAAACAATTTAAAACAGAATATGAAAATGTTAGTTTTTTCGAAAGTTCTCTGAATACTTCAGGTCTCGTCTATTTATAGATTTCTATAAATCAGACGCTCCTGTAGTTGACTAAGCTACTAATAGAGTCGTCTATCCTCTGACAGTAATAACAGTTAAGTCAAAGTAGTAGCTATCAAGTCAAACAAATTAATTCCACATTCAATAAAGTTGACTCTCATTCAATGCTTAACTAACTTTTAAAAATATAGTCGTTATTGTTCACAGGCATAACGAAATTTCGAATACAACAACTAACAAAGTCGAATGCAAGGCGCACACAGTCGACTTTGACACATCTGCACATTTTGAAATTCTTTTCAATTCAAATCTCACATAGCATTGAATTTGAAGGTCTGTGCAAAGTCTTCAGTCTTAATCGATTCAACCAATAATGAAGTCGACTTAAACTATCATATTTGCCACACCATATAAGTTCATCAAAGTGCATGTGGTTTTCCTTTTCCAAAACATATGCAATGCAATCACAACATATGTAACATATATATCAGAATAATGAATATGCATTCATATATTAAGATCAACACAAAACATGTTTAACAATATATCAATCATTAAGCAACAAAACATGTAACACATCAACAATACATGTGTTATTAAAAATGTGTTGTCATCATCAAAAACCAGAGTGAATAAAGCACTGTGAGATTATGGTTAGCTAAACCAGTGCTTCCCTTATCAACAATTTCAACAAATATGTCTACACCTTGGAGTACTATAATCTGGTTGATAAACACCCTATATGGAAAATGATGTGCATGACTAATTCCAGCATCAATATGTGGTCTTTCAGCACTGCAACCTAGTTGGTTGGAATTTTATTCTTGATAGCATTCAACAGAAACACATCTTCAATTGTCATTCTGTCACGTAGGAATCTTCCAGGGAGAAGTAACCAAGCTATAACATAGGCGACCATTTTCTCTTCCTTGTTCAAGAAATTATGGAGGTATAATTTGTTCATCTTGAACCTTCCAGGATACCTCAGACTGTCTCTGTATATGGCACTCTTTGTCAGCCAAATGTTTGATTCTGAATCACGAACCTGAGAGTGCAATCCCTCAACTTTCAGCCTAGCAATTTGTAACCAAACATTATTGTCAATAGTAATGCTCACTCCTTTCACTCTAGAGTGAATGAATCCATTGAGGTTCCTTAAATTTGTGTAAAAGACTTCTACCAAATTTTGGGAAGCATTCTCCTTTCATTTGTACAAACTCGGTAAGTCCTTGGTTTGCTATCCATTCTTGAAAATGAAAACCCTATTTTCTGAACAGTTGAAGTTCGAGATACTTATGAGGAACCACATTTGTAACCTTCCTCCAACTTAAAAAGTTTTCTCTTACTTCGTCGTCACTTATCCACCTTGTAGGATCAACATTCCTTGTGACACAGGAAACCTTCCCTTTTCTTTTAGATGATGACAATGAAGAAGGCATTTCTAAACAAGACTTTGGAACGTCTTTCACAGTTCTATGGTTTGTAACTCTTCAGTTTAGACAACACAAAGTACACAATAGATTTTCAAATCTAGTATTTATAAAGTTGTGCATCAAATCTTTTCAGTTCCAAGCCCAAATAAATTTTCAAAAGTAGAAAGCCCAAATAAGACATTTTAATCGATTTTATTAATATTGGAATCAAAACAGAGAAACACACAAAAATCTAATTGATTTCAATAATAACGTAATCAGTTAAAATTCGTGAAAATTATTTTTCATCCAAATTTTCCTAATAAGCAAGGAAGCAACACTCATACATACAACATAGATTCACAAACAGAAAAATAGTGATGCATGAATGCATGGATTGACAGCAAATGTTACCACATAATGTTGCTCAAGAAATTCTGATGTGTTCCATTGAAATTCATCCTTGAGCACTTGTTTGTTATATGATCAACTCACTTTCCTACAAAACTTTCAAATGGTTTTGTTGCAGGTACCCAGATGAACTTGAGGCCTTGTTTGTTAGTTACAGAAATTTGTTCTTTAGGAACCCACTTGTATTTTCCTCTAGGAACACCAACCTTCCTATAATAAAAATTCCTTACAGTACGCCCAATTGTATTGTAGTAAAAACAAGCATTGGTTGCAAGTTTGCTTAAATCAATAAATTTCTTTGAATTGATTCTTTCATTCTTAGCCCTGTAACCAATTTCTTGCCTATTTATAGCTCTACCCTGTGACCTCAACACAACATCTAAATTTTCTCTACCAAGTGTAACCTTAGCTAATGTGCTGGTCAAATATTCTATTTTTTCAACATGAGCATTGCAATTTTCACAATCTTTTTCTACAATCTCAATTTCAGTTTGAACATTATTAGCATATTTCAAACCAAGATCAAGTTCACTCTTAAGCTTATCATTACCATCCACAAGGTTATTGATTTTATATTCAAAGTCCTTTCTTTCATAGTTTAATCGATTAACCTTGTACTGCAACTTAATTGCCTCTATATGCAACTCTTGAAACGCGTCAAGCAGTAGATCATATTTGACCTCAATTGGATCATTCTCAAAATTGCTATCGGTACTTTCAGAGCAGACAGATCCATCCATGAGACACAAATTTGTCTCCTCCTTTAGACTCTAATCATCATCACTTGATGACTCCTCGTCACTATTCTCCCAAGCAATCTAAGCTTTTCTCTGCTTGTTCCTCCTCTTGTCCTAAGTGTATCTAACATCAACCTTTTGCTTGATCTTCAAGTCTGGACAATCTGGCTTGATGTGTCCTTCTTTCCCACACTTAGAGCAAGTGACAATAGTGATTTTTGCATTCCTTTTGCCTCCTTTTGAGTTTCTTGCAAAGTCAGTTGCAACATTTCTATTTTTCATAAACATGGTAAATTTCTTTACCATCATGGTCATGACTTCCTTTTCTGAAATGTCTGCATCAGAATCTGCATCAGATTCAATCCTTCTGGAGATCTTGCTAGTAGTTTCTACTCACTCTCCTTTTTTTCCATCAATCTCCTTAGCTTCAGCTTGTGTTCCCAAATCTTACCAAACAATGTAGCCATATTCATAGTAGTTAAATCTATGGATTCAGATATGGCTATTACCTTTCGTTGCCAACTCCTATTGAGACTCTTTAAAATCTTGATATTAATCTTCTCCTTCTCAAATACTTTACCGAGAGTTATCACATGATTGACAATGTGAGTAAATCTCTTTTGCACATCATATATTGTCTCTCCTGTCTTCATTCGAAACAATCTTGTACTCTTGCACCAAGGAATTATTTCTTGCTCTCTTTACCTCATTTGTGCCTTCATGTGTTACTTCAAGTACTTCCCACATCTCTTTGACACTTTTGCAAGTAGAAACCCTGAAAAACTCGTCAATAGTGAAAGAAGAGGATATAACATTTCTAGCCTTAATATCATAATGTGCTCTTCTATTTCCCTCTTGACTCCACTCAAAAAAACTTTTTAAAACGGGTTTTCCATCAATCAACTTAGTGGGTTCAAAGGGACCATTAAGAACCACATCACATACACCTTTGTCCACTAACTTAAGAAAGATCCTCATTCTAATTTTCCAAAAAGGGTAATTTTCACCTGCAAATAGAGGTGGTATGCTTGTAGATGCACTGTTAAGATTCCAGCAAGTGTACTGAATCGTATCAAGTAATATAAACGGTAAGACCGAATGTCGTTTCCCTAGAGACTCATAGGCCTAGACTTTCGTGTGATTTCTTGATTTTAATAAGACTTGAATAAAGAAAATTAGGGTTTTATAATGCAAAAGATGAAATTCAAATATGCATGCAAAATTGATCAATTGACAGTTGTACGGTATGGATGAATGGTGTTGTTGGGGTTTTCCGATTCCTCTTAATCCATTGTCATATATTTACGAATTTACTCTTTCATTAATGTTAATGCCACTTTCTAATTTACCGTAATCCCAATGTCTTGGTGAAAAGAGCCTATCCTAATTACTAGTTTACTATGTCTAGTCTCCCTAGCAATTGATCATGCATTACATTAATTCGCACAGAAGGTTAAGGCAATTGGTCCTCTTATCCCTATGTCTAGGTAATATTGCTCCCAAGATAATTTCCCCGTGTCTAGATCTATCTATATGTTTCCATAAAGATATAATCAAAGATTATGCTATTGAATAATGTCTTAAACAAAGCATTCAAATATAATGGAGGAAAAACTCTAACAATTAATGAATAAAAGCGTATGAATAAAGCATCAATTCAATATATGAGAGTATCAAAGGATTACATCGTTTTCCCCAACAACAATGGAGTTTAGTTCACCATGGACATGGTGAAACTAGATGAAAATAATGGAAAGAATGAATAGAAAAACCCTAGATTTGATACGTTGGAGCTCCCGCATCCAAAATCCACCTCCAAGGGGTGGAGAAGGTGTTTCTACGTGCTTTCTGCCAAAAGATGACCTCTCAAGGTCGTACAATTCTATTTATAATTCATTAAAACAAAGCAGAAACTGGCCCAACCCAAAGACTGGCGATCAGCGGCGCCGCTCAATAGTGGGCGTGATACCCCTGGTTCCCCTCAATGTTGGCGCTTAAGCATTGTGCCATATCCATCTGAAGAGGCTGGCGCTCAACAGGGCCGCTCAACAGTGGGCGTGACACTTGATTTCCCCTTAGTGTTGACGCTTAGGCGTCGGCCAAAGACTTCTTTCACCAGGCTGGCGCTCAGCGCTAGGTTAGCGTTGAGTGGTGGTTGCGATTCTTCATTTGTTCCCTTTTTCTCCTTCTCTTGAGTCAAACTCTCCTCTCCTTCAACTTCCTTCATTCAATTCCAGATAAAACCTGCCAAATCATGAGAAAACCAAGCATAAAAATAAGAAAACCACCTTTGACTCTTTTATTTCCTAACTTAAGCAAAATGCATGATTCCAAGCTAATTCTAAGTCATAAAGGGTGTGTTTTACATCAAATTCAAGTATCAAAATAACAGTTTTGAATCGTTATCATGCACCTTCACCAAAAGTTTGAGAAACAAAAGCAATCAGGATCACTTAATCGATTTCACAGAAAAGATAATCGATTATTTTTCAAATAAATTTTGAAAAACTAGTTCTGGTGCCAATTGTTAGAAATAATGGAGCTTATTTCTCCACACCAAAAGGAGGGGTGAATTGGTGTTAAATAAAATAGTGCACTTTTAAAATCTTTTTGAAGGACTAGAACTTTCTTTAAATCTTTCTTACACGGTAAACAAGGAATGTATGCAAACAAATATAAAGAGATAAGGAGAGAAAATCAAACATAGTTTTTATACTGGTTCGACCTCAATGCCTAGATCTAGTCACTCTCCTAATCAACCTTAGATTGGAAAGTATTTCACTATAATGATCAGAGTATTACAACCAAGGTTTTACAGAGCACACTGAAATGTAAACATCTTCCGAACTCTCAATCAAATATAGAAACAGAATACACCTGCGCACACATCACCCTATGGTCTTATTGCAGAAACAATTTGAGAATCCCCTCTCAAAGTCAAGAGCTCCTCACTCTACTTCCTAACGTGCACGTCCATGGAAACAACAAATCAAAGATTCAAAAACCTTCTTTTGATCAAAACCGGATACACCTTCAGTCGTGCTAATGTGATTAGCCAATGCAGTCCACTAAAATACCTCTCAAGAATGCCCCAAGATTCTTCAAATTCTTCACATTCTTGATTCTTGGAGCATAAGAGTAATCTGTAAACCTTTCTAAGATCAAAACTATAAGATATGAAATTGTTAGAACGATCAAAAGTTATAGAAATACAAACAATGTGTCATTTTATAGTTACTGTCATATCAGATGCAAAGTAATCGATTACGTTAGTAGTGTAATCGGTTGCATAAAACAGATGTAATAGTATTACAACTAAATCAACTCTTATTGAAATCTCAATTATTGTAATCGATTATATTACATGTTATTCAAACATATTTAAAAGTATGACCATTAAAGCAATTATGACTAGCATGAAATCAGTTTTCAAAAGCATAACAAACTTAATTTAATACACAAAATGGGTAATCGATTAAGCTTAACACTTAAACAAATTTTGAAAACTTTTCTTCTCAAAAACTCATCATAGCACTGTTGGAAAACAGGTAGGCTTCATTTCAACACCAAGAGGGGGGTGAATTGGTGATATTTCAAAATCAGATTCTTTTTAAAATCTTTTTCACAAAGTAGAAACCTTTGCACAATTTCTTGAATTACAAGTAATAAAAAATTTAAGTGCAGCTGAATATTAAAGGAGACTACACAGATTACAGAGTCGACTAAATGTAAAAGAGTAGGGATAGAAAATTCAAACGCAGGTTTTTATACTGGTTCAGCCTCAATGCCTACATCTAGTGTCCTTCCAATCTCAGGAAGTAAATGCACTATAATGGTCAAGGTTTTTACAACAAGGCTTTTATAGAGTCCTCCACGTCAAAAATATAAAACACCTCTCTAACCCTCTAACCAAAATATAGGCAGAAGCACACAAAGATCAGCAGCAAGATATCCCCTCTTCTACAGTCTTCAACCCACTTTGGACAATCCTCAAAGTGTCCAAACTCCACGAGTCAACCCCCTATAGTCACAACATGTACAATAGCAACAATCTTTACAAAGATTGGTAGAAATCTTGATCAACAAGTAAGCACCACAGTGTGTAGAGTATGATCAGCCAGTAAGCATAAAAACCGCCTCCTCTAGAACTTCTTCAAAGAATGACCACCATAGTCTTCTTGATGAGTTCTTGGAGCTCTTAATCACACAGAATCAATATGAAACAACAAATGAAATTTTTAGTTCAACCAAAAGTTGTGTGATTCATCAGGTCCCATCTATTTATTGATTTCTATAAATCACACGCCCTTGTAGTCGACTAAGCTACTAATACAGTCAATTGTCTCCTCACAGTTATAACAGTTAAGTCAAACTAGTAGCAGTCAAGTCAAACAATATATTTCATAATTAATATTGTTGACTTTCAATCAATGTTAACAGACTTTTGAAAATATAGTCATTAATGTTCACAAGCATAAGAAAATTTCAAATCAAACAGCTAACTAAGTCGAGTACACATTGCACATAGTCGACTTAGACACTACAACACATATTGAAATTCTTTTCAATGTAAAATATCACACAACATTGTATTTTAAAATTTGTGCAAATTCTTTAGTATTAATCAACTCTATTAATAATGAAGTCGACTTAGGACTTGCAGATTTGCCACACAATATAAGTTCATCAACGTGCATGTTGTTTTCCATTTCCAAAACATATGTAATGCAATCATAACAGATGTAACATATATCAAAATTGTGAATATGCATTCATATATCAAGATCAACACAAAACATGTTCAATAAGATATCAATCAATAAGCAACAGAACATGCAACAGATACCAAGACATGTGTTATTAATAATGTGTTGTCATCATCAAAAACCAGAGTGATTAAAGCACTGTGAGATTAAGGTTATCTAAACCAGTGCTTCCCTTATCAACAATCTTAACAAGCACATATGATAAAGATATATGTAAACACATGAGTTTTAATGGATTCAGCAACTAATGTAATTGATTCAAACTAGTTGTTTTGCCACAGTTCAAAACATAAGTTGTCTAATGACCTTAATTGATTATTATAACACTGTAATCAATTAAGTCATACAAATATGCTTTTGTGCATGTTGTTTTCTTTACACAAAAACATACAATGTTGCTATTAATGTGTTGTCATCATAAAAAAAAAAACATAGCACGGATTGGGTTGGGCTATCACATTGCTCCCCTATCAACAATGCCTCTAAGTTGCTTTATGATTACAATTCTATGTAACTTGAATTGTTTTATGATTATAATTTGCATTGAAAATATGTTTCTGGACAAGTCTGTTCTGTTGAATATATGGAGGTTTGTTTTTGTAGTTGGAATTGTTATGGAAACAGACATATTTTTAACCGAGATAGAATACGCCTCGGTTGTGACCATAACTGAGGCAGAAAGTCGTATATGACATCAATTCTAGCCACCTCGAAGGGAAAAGGGGTGACGAAAAATGAAAAAAAAAAGAAGGAAAAACTCTCTACTGTCTTAGTTCATCCCAAAACAGAGGAAGAAAGCCCCTCTATACTATATCAATTGAATGGCAATTGAGCATAAAGTCTGCCAAAAAAAATAAAGAAAAAGACAACACTCTACTGTTTAAGTTTGAAAGAAACCGAGGCAAAAGACTATCCTTCTTTACCTTTGTTCTCTACCGAAACAAAGAGCTTACCTCATTTTGTCTCGCCTATATATACCTCAGTTGCGGAACCTGTGTGAATAGCTAAAATTAATCACTTTCGTTTTCCTCTATTACACTAGTTTTAATTGATAAAAACCCATCAATATATTTGACAAGCTATTAAGACTATGAAACATAAAAAATTAAAAAGTATAACACCACCACCACCACCACCACTACTATTATTATTATTATTATTATTATTATTATTATTATTATTATTATTATAACTAATAATAATAATAATAATAATAAATATTAATCACGTATTCTTATTGTAAAACATCAAACCGTAAATACTTAAATGAAAATAAAAATATTTTAAATATTTAATAAAATAATGATTTTTAAAATTTCATTAAAAACATTTGAATTTATAGAAAGCATTTTTTTTAGAAAATTAAAAAGAAAAATATCATGTGAGTCATAACAAAAGAATATTTTTTAATAACTTTCCTACCAGGTTTTTAATAAGAAAGATATAAATTATAAATATAAAACATTCATACTTTTTATCAGTTAGATTGCTTGAAATAACGCTAAATATTGAACTTTATTTAAAGTTAAAATGAGTGTTTCTGAAATCAGTTGTCTAAGAAAATGATACAAAAATTAGAAAACAATTTAGTTTAAATAATTAGTTAAAACAAAATACATAAAAAAATATATTTATTTTTAAAAAGCTTAAAATAAACAGAAACAGATTCATCTAATGAAAAATTGTAGTTTAAAAAAATAAATTTATTTTAATTAATTTTTAACAAACTGTAATTGATCTTATACTTTTAAAGAAGTCAACTTACAATGTTAAGATGTATAATTTCAAAACAATATATACTTTTTAGCTACATTATTTGTACAAAGTATTTATCAAGTTCATTATTAATTTCTATCAAAATGATTATCACTTTTAGTGAGATCTCACTATTCAATTATATATTTTCTTTTAATTCACAAGTTTTAAACCTAAGATTTTGTTTAAGATAATAGAATCCAGCGCGACTTGAACTTAATGATATGTCTTCTTTTGTAGGGTGACTTTAAGTTAGGGAAAAAGATAATATTATTTTTTAAAATAATTAAGAGAAGAAATAAATTTGTAATAAAGAAAGAAATTAAAAAGTAATTTTGTGAAAAATTAAATGTATGTGGAAGGGTATTCTTACACGGCAGGTGGAGTGTTGGGATCGGGGAGCCTTACCAGGGGATCTCCATGCCACTAAGTGTGTCGGTTGGTATCCCATCTCTCTCTTCGCACTTCAATTATTTCTTAGTAAATGCAAAACTAGTACTACACTTCTTACTACAAACAAACCAACTCAAATACAATGAACTTGAAGATCTTTCACACCACACTTTATGCATAACTTCCTAGTTAATGTTCATCACAACCAATAGTATGCTTTCTCTAATAGCACATGCTACTTCTAGGTCTCAATCAACTTTTTTATTTTTAGTATCTACATTATCCCTACAAGTCACAAACTAAGTATTATTTAAAATTCAATCACTCTTAACTAAAAACTTAAGTATTATTCGGACATGCAACCATTATTGAACTACAAGAAAAAAAATGTTATTATCTATCACTACAAGAACAAGACCATTTATATATGGATTATTATATGGATCAGAATTCGTATGTAATGAAACTGTTACATAAAGATATTATATACAGATGGTTACATACGGATTTTTTCATATGTAACAGGAAAAAATTACATACGAAAAATTCGTATATAAGATCTGTATGTAATCGTGGCGCCTTTTAGCACGAGCTTTCCCAAGGATAAATCCGCATGTAATAGCCGTATGTAAGTGTGTTTCCTCTTACATAGGATATTACATAGGGATGCTAAAAAAATAATAAAAATATTAAAAAATTTAACCTTAAGTGAAAGGCAAAGAAAGTTCTTGAGCCATTCCCATAGTTTTCCCTCGCAAAAATTTAACCCTAAGTGAAAGGTAGAGAAAGTTCTCGAGCCATTCCCATAGTTTTCCCTCCTCTCAACTTTCCCTCTCATTTTTTTCCCTCTCGATCACAAATCATTGTCATCGAGTCATTCTTCACTACCTCTTCTCGTCGTTCTTGTCTTCTCATTGAGCCGTTCTCTTGGAGCATTTCGCCTCCATCATCTGGAACCATCATCTTCGTTAGTCGATCCATTAGCGTCTCGTCGAACCATCATCTTCGTGGCTCGAACCATAGGAGTCCCTGCTCCAATCGTGGTTGTCCAGTCGTGGACCCTTTGTCCTTGTGTGGTCCGTCAACGAACCCTAGATTTGTCGTTGAGGAACCCTAGGACTCCTGTTCTCGCCCTCCGAGATAAATGTCGGCGTCGTTCAGTCTGTGGTGAGTCGAGAATGTTATTCCTTTAATATATATTTTTATTTGCTTGGTGTGTAGTGGTTTAATGTTGTGGTGATTCACAGAGAAAAAGAAGTTCGGTTGTGTAGCCATCTTTCAGTGTTCGTTGTCGTAGATTTGCTTACTGATTGCTTTGATAAGTAAATTTCATTCATTCCTAAGTAATTTAACTTGTAAAATGTGAAAATCCTAAGCCCTTTTGTTGTTTGTTATTATCGGCACAAAATGGGGTGTGGTTTGGTTCGTGTGGAATACTTTGGTGCATTGTTAGGACGTTGAGTGTACATTCAGAGGCTTATTAAGGTATGTTTAGTTATTGTTTAAGGACCATAACATATAGTTTATATTGCGTTTGTGTGTGTGTGTGTTTGTGTGATGGAAATGATTATCGAGATTATTAGCCACTTTTTAGAACTTATTTATATTATTGTTGAACTTATTTATAGAACCTATTTATGAACTTATTTACATAATGTTTAGAACTTATTTATTGGATACTTATGTATTGATGTTAACAATACCAATGTATTAATGATGTACAATGCTTCTTTGAGGATTAATTAAATGTATGTGAAATGTTTGTTGGTTCTATATGTGAATTATGCAATGTATAATGTCTATTTGGTTATGTGAATTGTGAATGTTTACGCAGGGCATTTATTTACCCCCTTTAATTCGATCACATACAAATATATTCAAATGTAAGTTATATACGAATATATTCATATGTAACTTACATACAAATATATCTGTATGTAATTTATATACAGATATATCCGTATGTGTATGTAAGTTATATACGGATATGTTCATATGTAACTTATATACCGATATATTCGTATGAACAATGATAGTAACGGAAGCAAATAAAGATGAAGGGATGATGATGTTGGTGTTGTATGGTCTTGGTAGATGTCCTTCTAGGAGGTTAGGCCAACATGAAGGAAAAGGTATGAAGAAGTCTAGAAGGAGACAATTTCATAAGGTGAGAACTCAAGAAGAGAAGTCTTGTAATTTTAGGCAAAAGGACTTTACATTCAATCAAATTCTAAGGACTACAAAAGGGTGCTTCTCCTTTTATAGGTGAAGGAGAAGACTAGAGAACATGAAATATTTAAGAGCCTTTCCATCATTTAATAAAGACCCTCATCATTAAATGAGGAGCGCCTAAGCATTAAATGAGAGCCTAAACATTAAATGTGAGGAGTCTTATGCTTTGTAACTAACTTAGTCAAAGCATTTAATGCAAAGGATCATTGCAACTAACTCCTTCTAAAACCCATTTTTAACCCATTTCTAACTTATTTTAGGTGCTACCTTCTAACTAAGGACCTAATGGTGTGCTAGCTCTCTCTTAAAGCCACCAAGCCTTGTAAACAAAGCTAAGCAAAGTTTCTTGGACAAATACAAGGCCTAAAAGTGAGCTATATTACATAGTTACAAAAAGTGTTTTAAGATAAAGAAGAAAACTAAAATGTGATCCTTCGCAAAAGTAGAATCCTTCAAGCTCCATCTTCTTCTTCCATCTTCTTCGACCATGACTCTAGAACAAGCTTGAAAGTCATTCTTCTTCTTCCAATCTCTTAACCTTAGCTTAAGTTAATGCTCTCTTCATTGATCTCATTTAGTTCTCAAAATGGATTCCATCACTTGTCACTTGATTAGTGATTCTAAGCTCAGGGATAAGACATGTGATGGAAATCATTTAGTCGAGAATTTAAAGGTCTCCTTCCTTTATACAAATACCTCCATCATTCTAAAAGTGACTCTTGAAATCACTCCAAACCTTTTCATTTCTTGTGAGTATCTAGAGGTTTTCGGTTAGCTTCCTCTATTCTCCTTCCTTAAAATATACCTAAACTTTCTAGAAATATTCCTCATTGACCACTCCACTCATACACCACACCTAACCATCTATGCATTTGTGTTTAGCTTATCGAAGCCAACTTGTCTTCATGGAGAGCAGGAAGTCATCACCCTTCCATCCTCTCTTTCTACCCTCTCCTCCTCAATATATCTATGTTCAAAATGTCAACTTCCACTTCAAGAAAAAGCTCAAGACCAAGAGCAAAGGAAAATCTCCATTGGCGGAAACTCCTAGAGAGACAAATCACGAGGGATAAATATCTGAAAAACTGAAAACTATTCAATCAAAATTCCAATCCACTTCTATGCATAAATTCCCGACAACCTTTCTAACTATATGTTGTCATAAAATCATGTTAATTTATTAATCTTTTTAAGAGACAAATCAAAATAGTAAAAGGATAAAATTTTAATAATAAAAAATAAAATTGTTACGACCTTCTTAACTTTATTTTTTTTTTTAATAAAAAGATCTAATATTCCAAGGTTTTATATTTATATATTTATTGATATTTTTATACATTGTTATTCTTTTATTGATATATTAGTTATTGTTGATGAAAAATAAAACCCTGAACATTTAAATTAATTAGATTGATTCATATTAAATAATTAAAGTGAAATTTGAATGAATTTGATTTAAATTCTGAAATTGAATAGGTTAATTAACCGTATCACATGTCTACTCGTTATGGAATGAACTAAGAACGCCAATTTTTAGCTTCACTTGAAAATAGATTCATCGACACAATGAATAAAGTAATGAAAAGACGAACTTGTCAACTCATAAAAGAATAGCATAGTCGTAGCTTTCACCCAACATATTATATTTCAATAATTATGAGATAAAAAGTGTTAATTGAGTAACGTCACAACTATGTTTCTACATATAATATACATTGGCATAGATGTGTGCCATCCACCAGCTGGCATATTGATTTAATTATGCATCATCAAAAGCATAGATATTAGGAAAATATATAAATAAATACCCTTTTAGCAATTAAAAGAAAATTCTTTGAATATACTATGATCTAACAATTAAAAAATTTATAAAGATATTAGGAACCGAATAAAAACATATTCTATTTTATTTTTAACTGTGCTGTCTCTAACAGGCTAATGTCTTGTATTTTTGGTTGGAGAAGTTCTAAATTTACATGACGGTAAAACAAATTGGCACTTGATTTCAAACCTAAAAATAAGTGTTTAGTATGTTGGACCCATGAAATAATGAGTTCCTTTCATATAAATTTAGAGCACAATGTCTAAAAATGTATATTGTGAGCTTATAAATAAGATCAATAAAAAGCACATGCAACATATGAAAAACTATTCCTTTTTCTTTTTTATTTGGTAATTTCCAAAATATTTGTAGTTAATCCAGAAGCAGTCCTTATCAACAAAGATGTCATCAGAAATTTGACATATTTTCATGCTTTTGGAATCACTATCTCATTTTTTATGCCCATATGAAAATGTTTTTATTTTCTTTTGTAAAGGATAGATTATGATAAAGTTGAAAAATATTCTAAAACTTAATAGTTTCTACGGAAAAGTTTGTTATGTTATACGGATATATGGGATTAATGAAATTCAGTAGCAATGGTGATAAGGAAAGTTCACAATTAGAAAGAGTAGAAGATTAGAATATCTCCACTCCAATTTATGGTGATTAAATTAGATGGATTAAGTAGTTGATTTTTCTTAGAATAATTTGTTAATAAGGAAAATTTTCCTTTTATTATTTTTTATATTTTAACAGAATTAGCATCTGATTGTTATTAGAAAATAGATATCCCAATGAAAAAAAAAATATTTAAATATATTTTTTCAAAAGCAATTTATTTTAATATTAAAATCTGAAGTTTTTATTTATTTCATATCTTAATAATTTTTAGATTACTAATTTGAATTCTAATAAAATATTTTTCTTTAGTTTTTCTGTCGACATATGAACAATCGTTACCTTTATTTTTTTTAGTCCCAAATTTCATGTTATATATATATACACATATAAATTTTTGTACTATACTCCGGTGACCGACCAGCTAAGAAAAAACCAGAACCAAAACAGGCAATCGATCGATGGTCATAAACACCAATCAGGAAAGGTGAAAATTATTAATGACCAATTAATATGTTTAATGATCATATTAAATGTGAATATACGCTATTTATGAGTGATTGACATGTCATATTGCACAAGAATATGGTATTAATGGACAATTAACAGGTATTCTTGAATTTGATTGTCTGATTTAATGATTAATTAATGTGCTTCGCTGCCACCAGCCTTATAAAATATATGATTAAGGTTTAGGTAAAGGGACCTTGAGCTATCCTAAATAAAATATAGACCTCTTTATAAAACATATCTGACTTGAGCGTGGGGTGTCTTTTGTAGGTTCACTACCCATGAGAGGATTGTGTTCTCAGAAAGGATTAGATTGACCAAGAGAGAGCAAAGAAGGAAGGTCAACTGACCTTCGGACCAATACCACCTAAACAATTTAATTTTTTTTCCTTTTTCTTAAACTCCTACTTTTTCTTGTTGAATATTCTTTATTGCACACAATGAGATTGTCAATTAAATGGGAAGAAAATGTGGTGGTTTCTACTTTTTTAAGAATACAAGATATCTCAGCTTGATTTGTGTTTTGTTGAAGGGTACATCAAAAGTAACCCATATGGCCAACTAAGGTGTTGTCTTCCTTTGTATTTAAGTAAAACAAAGACAAAAGCAGAGAGCGGGATCCCAATTCAGGTTCTTCGTTTGTGTGCGACATTAGATCCTTAAGTAGAATATCACTTTAATTTATTATGTGTTGTTTAATTTCACTACAAACTAGTTTAGAGATATGCATGCATCACAAAGTCAACCACTTACCTATAAAGCTAACAACTCTTCACTACATGATTACCTTTTTTCTATGCTTCTCTCTTATCTTCTAGCTATTTGGAGTTCATATAACAATTTCTTCAACAAGCAACGGAAAGATGTCAATGCAGTTCATTTTCTTTTATTTCGTTTCCAATATGTTTTAGGTATACCTTTAAATTTTACAAATTTTGTATTTCCTTTTTAAAAGTTTTTTATTCTTAAATATTTTTTGTTTTGTAATTGGTTTAAGTTATTTCATTACCTGTATTAACATTATTAACATTATAGGATACAAATTCATTAGTAAGAAAATAGATATTTAATGTCGATTAAATGTTGACGCTAATGATTAATGATAATTAATCAATATGTTCGAAAACACTAACTAAACTTTTGAGTATCAGCTTTAAATAATATTGACTAAGCTAACAATAATTTATCACTAATTTTTAAATTATATTTTAACTAAAGTGATTCAGTCTTAATCAAGTATACATAAATGTATTTTTATTTTAAAATTTATTTAATTTAGATTGAGTTAGTTGATATTAAATGAAATTTATTTTTATCTTTTATATTAATATGGACGAAGGAGATAAATGTGAATGAAAGGTATATGTATGGATATGGAAGATAAAGTGTGGGAACATGAGTATGATGGAAAGAGATGAATGAGTGAAGGTGAAAGGATGGGTGGAGAAGATGACTGTGAGTATATTTATACAAAAATATGAGAGAGAAAAATTATGTATATTGATTTGTTGAATTTGGATATTTGGATATTCTATCTCATGAAAACACATAAATTCATAACATATAAAATAAATTAGAGTCAAATTAACCAATAGTAATTTAAATAATTGCTAAAATTATATTATATTAGTGTTGGCCTAATCAAAGTTAATTCAATCAAAGTTAATTCAAATAAATATTAATACTAACATTATAGAAAATCATGAATATATTGTCGAAATATTTATCGACAAATCATAATTCGTTTATAATAAACAAATTTATTGATGAATATGTTAAGACAAAATTAGAATGTCCAACAATCTATATTTTGAAATAAAATAATACTCAATGAAATATTGATGTAAAAAGAAATGTTCAAACAATTAAGCTTGTCTAATACACAAGTTCTTAACGAACATAATCATCTATCATAATCATTAAGACAAAGTAAAAATGAGTAATAATTTAGATCACGAAAATAGTGTCTAACTAAATGACACATGTGTGATCTAGCATGCAAGCACTCTCATAAGACCAACGTTTAATGAAGTATCTTATAATGTCTAAAGACAAGAGTTGAAGTAATGTTTTCTAGACCAAACCAATTAAACGAATTAGAAAAGCGTAAACAACGTCTAAGAAGAGTTATCTCTCATTGAAAATCTCTTAATAGACTTTACTAGCAAGTGATGAGTGCATATGTATGTCCTCATTTGGCTTTTAATATTGGATTCTTAATTGGATTTTGTACTTAATAGAATATTTTAATTAGGATTTGTTATAATTAGGTTTATTTAGCATGAAATACAAAAACATGTTAAAAATAACTTATTAGTTGCATAAATGTTCTTTGGATATTTTGAGTTGTGCTAGTGTAGCTGTAACTAAGTTGAATGCATGAAGGTGTGAAAATAAATTGATTAAAGTGTCATGACACCTTAAAGATAAATCCAATAATAGCAAAGAATCAAGATCACAAGAAGTCAATCCAAGCATAACATGAAAAATTGAAGAAATTTGTCTAAGCTAATAAGAGGGAATAAGTAACAAAAATGGGATCTTACGATTTTCTCTATTTTTTCTACTAAAAAGCTTTGATAATTAAGAAATGTTTATGATCACAACCTATATCGTACATCCCAATTGTAAGATCATAACCTAGATCGTACACACAAACCTATATCGTTTCCTTGAACTTATTGTCATACAAACCTACTTCGCAAAACAGGGTGATTCAAGTAGCCCTCCATTGTAGGCTCAGATCTTTTCCAACTCCTTAAGGACAAAGGAGTATAAACACTGATACTATGTGCACCGATAAACTATACTCAACATGAGCCGGAGTTATTGAGCGAGACATTCAACCATTTCTTTCCTTGCGTAGGAGGAAGAGTGACACACAAATATCTATTTCCACGTGAGACCCAAGTTTCTTAACGTATCGCCATATGAAAAGCTCACATAATCCGACAAAATTACAAGAAAATAACAGTTTATATATACATTACAATCTCATACATATTCTCAATAACATACATAAAACCATCTAAAACATAAGCTAAACAAAATGACAAATAATCACAACACATGCTTAAATCATATGCTTTTGAACTGAAATTACTAAGTTCACACCCCAATCCAATAGAACATCATTTCTACTCCTTGCTGCATCCACTTTCTTTCTTTTTTTTCTAAAAGACAAAGCATGAACCACTCCTCTCTTCTCCTTTCTATTATTTTTGGAAAAAGTTCTTTTAACAACTCTTTTTTTATAACATTTTGACAACACATACGTGGTAGTTTGTGATTAGTCCGTTTCAAATATATTTTTTTTAAATAAATTTAAACAGACCAATAAAATGGTGACACGTGTTCTGTTGTAAAAAAGTTGTTAAAAAATATTGTTAAAATATCATGATTTCTTTTCTCTAAACAAAACCCAACTTTGTTTTTCTTCTCTCTCTACTCTACGTAACATACACATGCACACTTCCTACATTTTTTTTCTTTTCTTTTTTCAAAGGAAACCCCGCTCTGCACTACAATTCACGCCCAAGTCAAATAAAAAGAGAAGAACTCTTCATACTCTTTCACATAATGGGCCCACCGTGGTCTCTTCCAATCAAAACCAAAACCTACACCCTCTTTCTATTGTAACTATTGTAACTCTATTGTAACTATTGGAACGTGACTATTTCGCAAGCATATGCATCATATTTTTTTTTAAAAGTTTTGTAACAACAATTTTTTGACAACGCATACGTGGCAGTTTTTGATTGGTCCATTTCAAATATTTTTTTAAACATAAATTCAAATAGATCAATAAAATGATGACATGTATATTGTTGTCAAAAAGTTGTTAAAAAAAATGATGATTCTTTTTTTTCTTCATTTAACTTAAGTACACACGACACTACAACCCTTTTTCTTCTTCTTTTACGTAAATATATGTCTCCCTCTCCTCCATCTTCTTTTCTTTTTCAAACACATAAAACATTATATACTTTTCTTTTCTTTTTCAAACACGGTAAAACTCATGCACACACCCTCCTTCTCTTCCACTTTTATTTTTCAACTCCACTACACCACCCCAATTCTTCTTCTTCCTCCATTCTTCACGTACCCCATTTACATAATAAGCTTGCACCCAACAACCTCATCTTCCCTTCTTCTCTACTATTCCATTTTCCACCAAAACTGTGACACCCCTTCTACATTTTTTTTTTCATTTTGACATGTGCCAGAAACTCCTTCCGTACCATATTCTAGTAAGGATCCTGATATTTTAACAAATTTTTTAACAACTTTTTGACAACAGGACACGTCTCACCATTTTATTGGTCTGTTTGAATTTATTTTAAAAACATATTCGAAACGGACCAATCACAAACTACCATGTATGTGTCGTCAAGAAGTTGTCAAAAAAGAGTTGTTAAAGAAACTTTTTCCTTCTAGTAAAACAACCTGAAACACATACACCCTTTCTCACTCATTTCTCTTTTCTGATCATTCTCACCATTATGGGTTCTAGTTTTCACACACAAATATCCCTTCCTCTAATAGGAAAATAAGCTTATCACCCTCACACCCAACACACTATATTTATAGAGTATAAGAATGTGCCCCTTAATTGTTATTATATAAAAGTGAAATGAAAGAGTCCAAGAGAATAACATTGCACAATTCAACATATTCATGCCATAAACATACATTTTCAACACCAAAAGAACTAACACGCATGCCTTCATAATAACCATAAGTTTAAAAAATGAGCAAGGTTACTTTCTTTACTTATAACAACAAGACATAAACCCATGCAGGCACCACTAAACATTCACATATGGTATAACTTTGAACCAACCCCAACATTCACAAAATATATTCCCATGGTTCTCCCTTACTTCTAGTTTTCCAAAGTGTTTCCAAGACTTCAAAAGTTCCCATGCAAACACCGAAAGAGACTCTCCAACCCTCATTGCTTCTCATGCCCCACACGATGGCTTCCTGTTTTCAAACTTTTGGGGTGTTTCAACAAACAGACCACCTCTGTTTGCTGGTGAAAATAATCCTTTTTGGAAAATTAGAATGCAAATCTTTCTTGAATCGCAAGATAAACGAATTTTGGATGCCACTTTAAATGGCCCATTTCTTAAATCGCAAGAGAAAACTATTTTAAAACCTTTTACTGAATAGACTGTTGATGAAAATAGAAAAGCTCAGTATGATATTAAGGCTAGAAATATTATTTCCTCTACATTGGCTGTTTACACTGGCTGTTGATGAATTTTTCAGGATATCTCAATGCAAATCTTCAAAGGAAATGTGGGATGTCTTAGAGGTAACTCATGAAGACACAAATGAAGTAAAGAGAGCAAGAAAGAACTCCCTGATACAAGAGTATGAGTTGTTCAGAGTGAAAGCTGGAGAAACCGTCTATGATGTGCAGAAACGATTCACTCATATTGTAAATCATCTCATGACTCTCGGGAAGATATTTGACAAAGAAGAAATCAATATCAAGATTATGAAAAGTTTGAACAGAAATTGGCAACCAAAAGTCACAGCAATCTCTAAATCAAAAGATCTCACAACGATGAACATGGCTACCTTGTTTGGCAAGTTACACGAACATGAATTGGAACTTGGTAGATTAAAGGATGAAGAGGAGATTCAAGAAAAAAAGTCCATTGCTTTGAAGGCTACAATCAAGAACAAGTCAGAAGCAGACATGGACGAGAAAGAATGGATGACCTTGATGGTAAGAAAATTTAGTCGACTTATACAAAATGATAGTCAACTGACTAACCATACAAGTCAAGGGAAAAAGTATAGCTTCAGCAAAAATGTTGTCCAGTGTTACGAATGTGGAATGGAAGGACACATCAAGCCTGATTGTCCTGAATTAAAGCCTAAGCAGAAAGGAAAGAAAATATTCCCTCAAAGCATAAACTTGAAAAGAAAATGAGCATACATTTCTTGGGAGAACACAAATTCTGAAAGCTCAAGTGATGAAGATGCTAATCAAGAGAAGGAATCCAACTTGTGTTATATGACTGGAGTAACATGGGACGATTACGACAGTGATGAAGACATCTCAAATGAATCAATGGAAGTCAAGTATGATCTGCTACAAGATGCTTTTCGAGAATTACATGCTGAAGCAATGCGACTACAGTACAAGGTTAATCAACTAAACTCTGAAAGAAGAGATTATGAGTATAGGATTAATAACCTTGTTGCTGAAAATGAAAAATTAGAGAAAGAATTAAATGAAGCTTTGTTATCTGCTAAGGATGTTAAAATTGAAACTGCTACAGTAGAAAAAGCTTGTGAAAATTGTCCTGCAGATATTGAAAAGATAAATTACTTGACTAGCACGCTAGCTAAGTTTACTCAAGGTAGAGACAATTTAAATGTTGTATTAAAATCAAATGGAAGAGCTATATACACGCAAGGAATATGATACAAAGCTCAATCTAACCGAACCAATGCTAAGAGATTTACTGATTTAAGTAAACCTGCTAGAAATGCATGTTTCTATTATAATTGTTTTGGCCACACTGTTAGAAATTGTTATTACAAAAATATTCTTGTTCCTAAAGGATTTTGTGTATGGAGACCAAAGGAACAAGTGAGAAAGACTGACAATCATGGACCCAAAGTTAAATGGGTACCAACAACCAAAACTTAAATTGTTTTACATGATACACAACAAGTGCAGTATGATCTCAAGGATGAATCACTTTGGAAAAATGAAAATCTTGAGCATCTACAACTGGTAAAATTGTATCAATCTACATGTTGCTAAATTGATTGGTTATTGATACGTGATTTCTTGAATGCATTGTTTGCCTATTTGATTGATTGATTGAATATGATTCTCTGTTTTTCATGTGTCTTAGTCGACTACGATTGTAATTCATTCGACTATGTTCTGCATATGTTTTTTAAAACCCTATTTTAGACCGTTTGGCTTTGATATTTTGTTTCATGGGTGTCTAAGCTATATCCAGTGTCAGATACTAACTCAAAATCACTTGAGTTGTGTAAGGAACTCTAGATTACTCTGAGAAAAATCTTCACCGTATCTTCAGAAAATGGCATCGTCTTCCTCAAAAAGATCTAAGGTAGTCTCATACCCAAGAAGAGAAGCATGTCCTACGGATTGGATTAGTGATGATGATGTTAGAGAAAGATTTATTCATGGAAGTATCAAGGTTGTGGTTACTCCAAAGTATCTTGATCTAAGCCTATTTGAAAGAGAAGGATTCATGTTTCCTGGCTTGTTGCAATCACACAATATTTCATCATTAGTTCAACTTAAAGGATACTGGTATCTTAATATGGTGAAAGTATTTTATCACAACATAAATCCGGTCAATGGAGATATTCACTCTAAAGTAAAGGGTGTTAACATTGTGATTGATGATAATACTTGGTTAGATACTATTGGTCTAACAGTTGAGGACGTATCCTTTCGTGAAACATTTTCTGAAGATCATGGTCTATTGCAGAAAATAGATATCTACAAAGAATGGCTGAGATCCCCTGTTAGTCCTTCAGACGAATGTGTTCACATGAAGGTTTAAAGATGGAAGAAAGGATAATGGCTCACGTAATTACATTCATAATCCTCCCTAGACGTCCATTTGAGCAAAACATGTCAACTAATGACATTTTCGTATTATATGCCCTAAAAAACAACATTCACATCAATTAGATTGAGGTTTTGAAAGAACATATGACTGAAAGTGCCTTAAGCAGGTCACCTTTTCTACCCTATGTTATACTGGTCAGTAAAATTCTTGAAGAGTAAGGTGTAAATTTAAATGGTGAAAGAAGACTCCATTGCAACTGTGCAAATGAAATTAACTGGAACACCTTGATTTCCTTTGTACTAACAAGGACCTTGAGAGGATGGTGTTTTAAAGGTGAAGAAAATTTGCTAAATTTGTATGGAAGCACATCTGTTACATCGAAACAAAGAAGAATTGCATACACTGAGAATTATTCCATTAATTATGCTTCAAATTTACTTCAGAACATTTGTAACAAGCTTGAGCATCTGGAATTGAAAATTGATCGTTTACTGCATCAAGGAAATGATGAAGATATGATTGAAAATGACACTATGAACTCTCGTTTATGACAGGGTCTAGCTGGCTCGGCAGTGAGTTTGAGTAGTATTCGACATCTTCCCTGTTTACCCTGTAGTATTTAGAGTCATAGGTTATTTTGTTGTTAGTATGACATATAATGCCATCGTTTGTTTGCTTTTTGCTCCTTGATTGCTCTTATCATTGTAACATCTTTTATCAAGGAAATGAAATTCAGTTTAAATCTATTTCAGCTGCTTTAACTTGATTAATTAAAATCTGATAGGCTGAATGGTGAATGATTCGACTGTAATATGATTGAAGTCGATTATGCTTAATCTGTTACACATCCTTACATATTGACTTCTATTGTTTATGATTATATTTCTTGCATAACTAAAATGCTTGATCTGGAAAAGCTCTTTGAAAGGTTTTGCAAGAAGAACATTGCTTTGGAAACTACAAGTTGAATTCAACAACTTTGGGAAGCAATGTATTCGATTGAGAAAATAATGCAATCGACTGATCATAACAAGGCTATAAATTCCAATTCTGGAATTTGTTTTTCTTTCATTGATTGCTTATTTTGATTATATGCTATTATCTCTGATCTAAATTGATGTTATATATCTTAGTTGAGATAATATTGTGAGATTGTTGATGATTGTATCATTGCATGACTAAACTGTTTGATACCTTATCTTTGATACAACTCCGTACTATACTGTTTGTATACTCTGTGATATACTACATTGTGCATCTGATCTGGTTTTGATATCTATGCATAATGACAGGGGGAGATTTACATTTCACACATTTTTCTTCACATGCCTGCATTTCAGGGGGAGTTATCATTTACATGTGATTTGGGATGGCAACGGATAGTTGATACCCACAGATATTTACTACGCGAAACCCGCGGATAGCGGATATTTTAATACCCGCTTATAAACGGGTCGGGTGCGGGTATTATACTATCCGTACCTGCGAATATCCGCTGACCGCAAAAAATAAAAATAAAAATTTAATTTTTATTTTATTAAGTTAAATATAATTAAAATTAACATTAATTTATATTTTACAAGGTTAAATTTAATTAAAATTGTAGTATATCAAATATACCGATCGAAATTAATTGTCATTTATTGAAAATTAACAGGTATTAATAGGTTAAATTGCCTTACTCTTTACAAAATATATGGTATTGATTATTGATTATTGGGTTTGATTGCCTAAAAATATACATACTGCACTAATTAATAAGTCAGATTGTCTTACTCTTTACAAAATATACAATATTAATTATTTATTATTGGATTTGATTGCCTAAAAATATATCGCACTAATGGTTAATCAATGGGCTTGTCTATCACAGGCTCTATAAATATAGAGTTGATATCTAGGTACAATCTTCCTCTTCTATTCTAATAAAATTTAGACCTATTTATATCTTGAGTGTCAGAATGTCTTTTGCACGTCAACAACCCATCAGAGTGGATGACATTCTTAAGAAGGATTGAAGATCAAAAGAGAACATAGCAAAGAAGGACAACCCAAACAAAAATTAAATTTTAATTTATATTTAATTTAATTTATATTATATTTTATATATTTTTTTTGTAATTCTATTTAAATTTTATTTTAATAATTTATAAAAATATATTTTTTAAATATTTGCGGGTATCCGCGGATATCCGCGGGTTTTAAAATATCCGCTGATTTTTTTTAGGCGGATATCCGGCGGGTAGCGAATTGGGTTTCGGGTACAGTTTTATCCGGCAGGTCGAGTTCGTGTATCACACTATCCGACCTGAACTCGACCCGTTGCCTGTTGACTCACTGGCAAGTGTACTAGATCGTGCAAGTAATATAATCGGTAAAACCCGATATTGTTCTTCCCAAGAGACTCGAAAGGTGTTTATCGTTCGTGTGAATCAAAATCGTAAGACTTGTAAAGAAAGAATTAATTGTTGTGGATGCAAAGACAGAAAATAAACATGCAATGTGTTTGATTCAGTTGACGAAAAAGACTATGGATGAATGGAGTTGTTGGGGGTTTACAATTTCATCTTATTCACTCCCTCTTATCTACTCCTCTTGTTTTATGTGCTTAATTATCTAATTGTTATGCAAACTTTCTTGGCCTACCCTTAACCCGATCCCTCGGCGAAAAGAGCCTATTACTAATTACCGGCTTGCTATCACTAGCCTCCCCTAGCAATTAATAATGCATTAAGAACAGAAGCAAAAACAATTAATCGTCCTACCCCCTGTCCCTAGGTTGGTATTGCTTAATCAAGGGATTTCTCACCAGTTCATGACAGTACTGTACGTTCCCGTATCAATAGAGATAAACAACAATTATCGAATGAGTTAAACGATAAAAGCATTAAGCGCAGATAAGAACCCAACAATTGATAATCAAAGCATATGAAGAATCATATAAATAAACAAAAGTTTCAATAAAAGAGAGTTTCAAAAGATTACATTGTTTCCCCCAACAACAAAAGGGTTTAGTTCACCATTGTCATGGTGAACTTAGATGAAAATAATGGAAGAATGGAAAAGCAAACCCCAGATAAGATGAAAAGGAGCCTAAGCATCCAAGAGATCCTCTCCAGAGAGTGAAAATTAGGTCTGGCCGCCCTCTTCTGTCAAAAGAATGAGAATGAAATCGTAACAGGGCTATTTATAGCTGAGGAGCGTCGCAGAAAACAAACCCAGGCCCAGCGGATAACCGCCCGGCGGCACACTTATGCCGCCTAGCGGTTTGCCCTTAATCGCGCCACCGCCCGGCGGCAGGGGGTCACCGCCCGGCGGTTTGCCTCTAATCGCAAATCCGCCCAGCGCCCACGCTAGATGCCTTCTCCTTGCCTTGGACCGCCCAGCGGTGAATTTTATCGCCGGGCGGTTTCTTGACTCTTCTTTTCTTCAATTATCTTCCTCCATCTTGAGTCTAAGACTTTCATCTTCAACCCCAATCTTCACTTTCATCAAAATCACTACAAAACAATGCAAAACAAGCATAATATAGCTAAAAATAGCTTTTGACTCTCGACTGACTCATTTATTGAGTTTTACTTGATTCTAAGCTCGTTCTAAGTCTTAAAGGGTGTAATTTGGTCTAAATTGACATCTGAAAATAACTGTTTTTCAAACGTTATCATTGCCATCCCTACATGTGATTAAATGTGATAGGGAGAGCTTCATTGCATCTTGAAAATTGCATATACTTTTTGATGCATCTCTTTTTGTATATTAGCATAAATATCTAGAGTATTCCTTTTCTGCTAATGCACAAAGGGGGAGAGAATTTATGAAAGCTTTATGAAAGGGGGAGAATGACTATTCTGTCTCATATTTTGCTTGATATTTTGCTGTTTAATTGTGTTACATGCAGAGTACTTGAACTTTGATATATCTTTTGCTACTCTGTATTGTATTTGATTGTGCAAACATGGTTGGTTATTAATCATGGTTGTGCATCATCAAAAATGGGGGAGATTGTTGAGATTGTTGACAACACAATTTCTATATCAATCTAGTTTTTTATGATGACAACGCATTGCTGAATACCACGCATATGTTGTTGATGAATTACATGTTCTTATGCTAATTGATTGTTATATCTGTTGAACATGTTTATGTATTGTGTTACATGTTCCTATGTTGATTGATTGATATATCTGCTGAACATGTTTCTGAGCTTTATGTGCTATGTGCAATGCATCATTAAATATGTTTTACTACACATGTTTTAAAGTTGAAAACCACAAGCACTTTTATGAACTTATCACTGTGTAACAAAGTTATAGTGTAGTCGATTCCATTATTAATAGATTCGACTATGCTAAAATCTTTGTACAGATTTTGAGAATCAGTGCTCTGTGAAATTTTGAGAAGAAAATAATTTCAAAATGTTTTGCATATTGAAGTCGACTCTGTGTGTCACACATTCGACTGTATTATTTGTATGGTTTGAAATTTTGTTATGCTCTTGCACTCCAACGACTATATTTTAAAAAGTTAGTTGAGCATTGATGACTTGGTCAACTGTGTTAAATGTGTTTTATTTTTGGTTGACGATATGCTACCAGTTTGACTGAACTGTTATAACTATGATAATCTAGTCGACATAATTAGTAGCATATTCGACTGTGAGACTATCTGATTAACAAAAATCTATAAATAGGCTGAACACGAATCTGTTTAGAGACTTTTGATGTTTGTTTCAGATTGAATTCTCTGTTTTGAGAACTCCAAGAATTCTCCAAGAAGACGGTGGTGATCTTTCTTGAAAGAGATTCAAAGGGAGACTGACTGCGCACACATTGCTTGGTTATATTCTACACAGAAAAGGTGCTTCTGGTTTGATCACATTGAGGCTTGGCATCCGTGAAGACTGCTCCATTGATTCTGGCTTGGCATCCGTAAGGACTGTTGTTTTGGACCTGTTGTGATTACAGGGAATAGTTCACTTTGAGGATTGTTCAGAGTGGTTGGCAGATTGCAGAAAAGGAGATATCATACTGCAATTCTTGCTGTTGTTATTGCCTATATTTTGGTTAAGGGTTAGAGATGAGATTTATATTTTTGACGTGGAGGTCTTCTATAAATTCCTTACTATAAAAACCGCAACCATTATAGTGCATTTGCTTCCTGGTTGGAAGGACACTGGATGTAGGCATTATTGGCCGAACCAGTATAAAATCCAGTGTTTGATTTTCTCTATCCCTGCACTTTTACTTTATAGTTGAATTTACATTTAACGTAGTCAACTACGTTTTTCCACTGCATACGAATTTTCATTACTTGCATTTCAAGAAAGTTTGAAAAGTTTCATACTTTGATTTCAAGATTGCGAAAAGAATTTGATTTTGATAAAACACCAATTCACCCCCCCCCCCTCTTGGTGTAAAAACGAAGCCTACCTATTTTCCAACACAAAGAAATCCAAATGTCATGCTATGATTGATCAAAACATAACAAGCATTAAGCAAAGGAGAAAATTACTAATAGTTAATGAAAGAAACATAAAATAATTCAAAACATATTCAAATACATGAAAGTTTAGAGGTTACATCTTACCCAACAACAAAAGAAGTTATCTCTTCACTATCATTGAGAACCTAGGTGTACAATGGAATGAAAGTGAGATAGAAACCCTAAAAAGTGAAGAGGAAAGCTCCTGCGTCCAATTTTGCCTCCATAGGGTCGAAAAGAGTGTCTCTGCGTGTTAGTCACCATAAGATACAAACCCTAATGTGTAGAGGTCCTTAAATAGATCAGAAACAAGGTCCAAGGCCCATCACGCTAACGCTCAACATTGTTAAGACTCCGAGAAGTGTATTGTTCACACTCTGGCAAATGTACCAGATCGTACCAAGTAATAAACAGATGGTAAGTCTAGATATCGTTTCCCAAAGGACTCAATGGCCTAGACGTTCATATGAATTGATTGCATTAGACTTGAAAGAAAAATAATTTGTAATTGTGTTGATGCAAAACGAAATTTAAACATGCAAATGCAAAGCTTGATCAATTGGGAAATAAAGATATGATTGAATGGAGTTGTTGGGGTTTACAACTTCATCCTTATCCACTCTCTTATATCCAGTATTCTTATTAAATTCGCTTTATTATCAATGTTCATCCAACTTTCTAAATTACTCTAAACCCGATCCCTCGGCGAAAAGAGCCTATTACCATAATTACTAGTTTACTATCCCTAGTCTCCCTAGTAATTACTAATGCATTAATCACAGAAGCTTAAAGCAATTGACCATCCTACTCCTATCCCTAGGTAGTATTTCATAATCAAGAGAATTCTTTCTAGTTCTAGATTTCCCCGTACGTCCCCGTATCGACAAAATCAAAGATCATGACACCAAATTAGTTAAATGATGCAAGCTTTATTCCACAGAGAAGAAAACCCAAACTATTGATAATAAAAGGAATAAAATAAAATAAGAAATTTGATACAAGAGAGTTTCAAAAGGACTACATTGTTCCCTAACAACAAAGGGTTTAGTTCACTATGGACATAGTGAAACTAGATGGAATTAATGGAAAGAATGAAGGAGTGAACCCTAGAATTGGTAAATTGGAGCTGTAGCATCCAAAAGCCGCCTCCAAGGAGTGTAGAAGGTGCTCTGACGTCTCTTTCTGCCAAAAGATGTGTCTCTGATGCGTTCTGGGTCTATTTATAATACAAGAAAATAACAAAATTTTGGCCTAGGCCCATAAAAATAACGATTTTTAGACCATTATCATGTACCAAATCGTATCAAGTAATATAAATGGTAAGACCAAGTATCATTTTCCCTAGAAACTCATGGTCTAAACAGTCATGTGATTTCTTGATTAAATAAGACTTGAAAACAAAATCACTTGGTTTATAATGCAAAAAGTAAACATGAATGCAAGTTTTGATCAATTGATAAGAAAAATGCACAGGTGAATGGTTTGTAAAATATGGAATAAATATGTTGTTGGGGATCTCGATTTCTCCTATCCACTCTGATGTATATAAGAATTCGTATTCTTCATTAATGTTAATGCCACTTTCTAATTTACTTAAAACCCGATGTCTCGACGAAGAAAGTGTTGAGATTGTTGACAACAAAATTTCTATATCAATCTAGTTTTTGATGATGACAACACATTGCTTAATAACATGCATATGTTGTTTGCTATTATTACATGTTCTTATGCAAATTGATTGTTATATCTGTGCACATGATTATGTATTGTGTTACATGTTCCTATGTTGATTGATTGATATATATGTGGAACGTGATCACATGCCTTATGTGCTATGTGCAATGCATCTTTTTACATATGTTTTTCTGCACATGTTTTAAAGCTGAAAACCACAAGCACTTTTATGAACCTATAACTGTGTGATAAAGTTCTAGTGCAGTCGACTACATTATTAATGGATTCGACTATGCTAAAATCTTTGTGCAGATTTTAAGAATCAGTGCTCTGTGAATTTTTGAGAAGAAAAGAATTTCAAAATGTTTTACATGGTTGAAGTCGACTATGTGTTTCACACATTCGACTGTATTTGTTATCTGGTTTGAAATTCTGTTATGCTCTTGCACTCTAACGACTATATTTTTGAAAGTTAGTTGAGCATTGATGACTTAGTCAACTATATTAAATGTGTTTTGTTTTTGGTTGACTGTATGTGACTTGGTTGACTGATCTGTTATAATTCTCATAATACACTCGACTGGATTAGTAGCGTATTCGACTGAGAATCTGACTGAATAACAGAAATCTATAAATAGGCTGAACACAGGTTTGTTTAGAAGACTTTTGATGAACTGATAATTTTCATTTCTGTTTCAGATTTCTCTTAGCTCCAAGAATTCTCCAAGAAGACGGTGGTGATCTTTCTTGAACGAGATTCAAAGGGGAGATTTTCTGCGCTTACATTTGCTGATCATTATCTACACAAGGAAGGTGCTTCTGTGTGATCGTGTTTAAGGCTTGGCATCCTATGAAGACTAATGAATTGTTTGTGTGGCTTGGTATCCGTGAAGATTGTTGGATTTGGACCTGTTGATTGTAGGGGATAGTGCACTTTGAGGATTGTTCAAAGCGGTGTTTGACAGATTGCAGAAAGGGGATTCTTGCTGCAACTCTTGCTGGTTTATTGCAGCTATATTTTGGTTTTGGGTTAGATAGGAGATTTATATTTTTGACGTTGAGGTCTTCTATTAATTCCTTGTTATAAAAACCGCAACCATTATAGTGCATTTGCTTCCTGGGTGGAAGGACACTGGATGTATGCATTGTTGGCCGAACCAGTATAAAAACCTGTGTTTGTGTTTCTCTAACTTTTACATTCAAAAAGACTCTATATTTCTCGCAGTCAACTACGTTTTTCCGCTGCATACATATTCTGATTGCTTGCATTTCAAGAAAGTTCAGAAGGCTTTATACTTTATTTTCAAGATTACAAAAAGAATTTATTTTTGATACAATACCAATTCACCCCGCTCTTGGTGTAAAAAGAAGCCTACCTGTTTTCCAACAGAAAGCATATCCTTAATTACTAGTTTACAATGTCTTGTCTCCCTAGCAATCAATTCTACATTACATATGCACAGAAGCTTAAGGCTACCAAAACTCATATCCCTATGTCTAGGTAATACTGCTTTTGAAGAGATTCCCCAGATCTAGATTTCCCTGTATGTGTCCATATCAACGAAATCAATTATCATGCTATGAATGAGTTAAACAAAGCATTGCATAAAGTATAGAGGAAAAACCCTAACAATTAATGAAAGAAACATTTATAATATAAAGCAATTCAAATACATGAGTTTCAAAGGATTACATTGTTTCCCCAACAACAAGTAGAGTTTAGTTCACCATTGGCATGGTGAGACTAGATGAATAATGGAAAAAGAATGAATGATAAAAGCCTAAAAGTTGAAGATAGGAGCTTCCGCATCCAAATCCACCTTCAAGGGGTGAAAATGTGTGTTTTTGCACCTCTTCTATCAAAAGATACACTCTCCAAAGCGTCTGGGTCTTAAATAGATCATAAAAATAACATAAAATAGGTTCAAGCCCATGTCGTAGGTGCTCAACGCCCCTACATAGGGCGCCTAGGCGTGACTGCGAGATATTTGCGCTTAACGCCCCTGGAATGGCGCCCAAGCGGTATCTGCAGTACTAAACTGGCACTCAGCAATAATGGAAGGGCACCCAAGCATGAGTGCGAGACTTCTGCGCTGAGGCCTTAAAAAGGGTGCTCAAGCGTCTTACGACTCCTCTTTCTGATGCTTTTCTAGCTCTTCCTGAGTTCCAACTCCTTGATACTTCACTATTCTTCCAAATCATCTCAATTCCTGTTAAAACAAGGAAATCTAAGCATAAAATCAATAATCTCACCTTTAACTCTCTTGTTCTCATAACTTAAGCAAAATTATGATTTCGAGCCAGTTTCTAAGTCACTAAGGGTGTTTTAATATCAAAATTAAGTATCAAATAACAGTACTTTCAACCGCCCCCACTTAGGGCAAGCAGGCGTCCATGCGAGAGAAGTTGCGCCGAGGGCCCTAAAAGGGGCAAGCAGGCACTCTACGGTACGTGGAGTCTGGCGCTCAGCGCCCCCTGAAGGGAAACCAGGCACTGGTGCGAGCTACCTGGCACTAAAGGCCCTAGACAAGGGTAACCATGCATGGTTGCGTGAGCACCTCCGCCAGGGCCCAAAAAAGGGCAACTAGACGTCCTGCGACCTTCTCTAGCCTTCTCTTCTGGTTCTTTTTCTGTCCTTTTTGGGTTCCAACTCTGTGAAAATTTAACTCCTCTTCCAAATCATTCCAATAACCTACAAAATCAAGGGAATTAGTAATAAAAATAATCAAGTATAACCTTAACTTCGCACAAATCAAACTAAAAACAAGAACTCAAGCAAGTTTCTAAGTCAAATAAAGTTGATTTAATATCAAAATTACATCACAGATAACGGTAAATTTAACCGTTATCAGTAATCAAACTAATAGCCAACTTATTTTTAATCACTATTAAATCTAAGTTTTTTTAATTTGTTATCTTAGATTTAATTTGAATTATCTTTGGAAACCCCCCGGTACGTGTTTGATCGTTTGACAAAACCCAATTTGGTCCTTAAGAGACGACCAATAAGTCACTTCCTAGTATACTGCATTTTAATTACTAACATTTAATTTGATCAGGTATGGTCTCAACATCAATGATGAACATCAAGCGGCTGACTTCAACTCTCTTAAACGCTTTAGGCATAACAACGTTTAGCCATGCGTCTGGGTGTTTTGACCTAGATATTTTTCTATGTCCTAAGAACATAAGTGTGTTCGTAAATTTTTCTATGTTAAGGATTATGGTTCTAGGTTTTTGTGTTGTTGGGATTTAGGCTCTAAGTCTTGTGTTTTCACCCTAAGTAATTATCTGATTACTATTCCATTTTAATGTTATTTGATTAAACTTCAAATCATGAGAGCCTTTAAACATATAAAAAATTTTGTCTTAACACTCACCCCTCTTGATATTCTACACAATTCCGGTATCTTCCCGATTCGATTCCTAGTCAAGTTTCACCACTTCTAGTTTGCACTATTCTCACCACTGCTAGTTTACAAGTATTCGAACCACTTCTGGTTTATAAGTATTGTAATCACTTCTAGTTACAACAAATCCATAGCAGGATGTTCAACAAGATACAAATTGATAAATTTGTACGAGATAATACTATTTTAATTACAATATTTGAATGGTGTTTCACTTACTTTTCATCTAAAACCTTCAAACAATTTTTGAATGATGATCATATAGATCAAAGTGTGAAAATTTATTCACTTTGTTATCCTTCTTGTCTTCTTTTCGTACGTTTGACTATTTATAGCTTTCTTGAGAATCTTCCTGTTGGGTTTACTCTTGGTAGATTAGGTTGAGAGTCTTTTTAGCTTATAAGTTAGACTCATGCATATACTACAATTATGTAGTGCTTTATTGGATTTTTTCATTGATTGCACAACTTGTATGGCTTGTTAGAGCAAAAGTCTTCAATAGAAAGTTCATAGAATGTTCTAAAACTGAAGGCCTTTATCCAACGTGTGCTTTGTAATGCCCCAAAAACTTATAGGAACCTTCCCGGAAGGTCACCCATCCCATAATTACTCTAGGCTAAGCACGCTTAACCATGGAGTTCTTATGAGTTAGGCTACTGAAAAGCAAATGCATTTGTTGATGTGAGTAGCTAAATCAATTCCTTTAAGCTATCCTTCAACTGTATAGTCCCATACCTATACAGTCTGTAGATCCCCTCTCATTCCGGTGTATGTTCGATTCGTCCACGTGCCCCTTCCACTAGAAGCCTGCCAGGAGCCGCTCCTTGTCTATGCCTCTTGCACCGGCGATCACTCCCCACCCTCGTCAGTGCCCGGGTGTCACATGCCCACCAGCTTCCACATGGTTCGTCCTCGAACCACGCCGTACTGGGAGAGGCTAGGCTTTGATACCATTTGTAATGCCCTGGCAACTTACAGGGACTGCTGACTACCCCCACACATCAACACGAGCCTTTCCAGTGTGGTTTGTCCTCACTCACACACTTTCCGAGAAAACTTCCCGGAAGGTCACCCATCCTATAAATGATGCTTATCGTAAATCTTCAGACAGTTATGTGCGGGTATCTTAAGCATGGTGTCTTACTAAGTTTATGTAGGCTTCTCCCTCTGATCAAAGGCTTATACTTAGAACATGTTACGTTGTTTATTTCATCTTTTTCTTCATAGATGTCATCTTTGAGATTGTAGCTTGATAGACGTTCTTTTAGTTTTTTTTTTTTTTTTTTTTTTTTTTTTTTTTTTTTAATGTTTAAGTAGGCATCTAAATGATTCATTTGATAGATGCTTAGATGATTCAATGTTTTTTGTTGCCATATATTCAAATCCTCTTTCTTTTTAAAGAATATATCATTAAGTATATTGGTTATACTTCAAAACTTCAAGTTGCTAGATAATCTAGTCTTTTTAGAAGATCTTGTCTTAACAATCGTGACACTCAAGATTGGGTTGTTACACAATTCTATGTTAAAAACCTTTAAAGGTTTCCACTAAAATGAATTTAAGCACTCCTAGTTTACAAATGGACCAACTCGTTAGATGAGTTTCACCACTCCTGGTATCAACACTAGTGTAACTGACTAGAAGGTTTAACTCCACTAAGTTACAAGTTTTTGAATTCACTTCTAAATATAAAACAACAAAGTGTTTTTAAAAGCTTACAAAATAGAAGATTAATCTCGTAGAGAGGATGTAAAACCAATACAATGAACTTATGAAAACTTGTAAAAGTTCTTTTCAAAGATGAGTCTTAAGAGCTTAAAGAAAGAAGCGGAAAGCATATAGCAATAATGTTGGTAGCAAAATTTCTTTTTCTTCTCTTCATGCAAACTCCTTTATGTAGACATCTTCGAATAAGATCTGTTACTTAGAGCTTTTGACTTTTTTTTACGGATGTAGCGTTTAAGGTAGAGTCAAAAGCTATGTTGCGTCTTGGCACTAAGCGTAAGAAATGACTATCCAAAAAGTTGGTAAGCTGATTTTGAGCAGACTCTTTGATAAAGTTTGTAATCTGATTCTAAGCAGGCTCTTTGATAAAGTTTGTAATCTGCACACAAAAAGAAAGAACAACACAACAAACAAAAGAGTGTTAGAACATACTTGCATTGTAGTGTTAGACGGTCCTATGCTTTTAGGCATGATACAAATATTATCGTTTAGTGTTTGTCTATTTTGAGTAACTTTTAAGCGTTTAAGATATATAACGTTTAGTTCTAGTTATATGTATCATAACTAACTTTTTATTACATGCTTTTGTGATTAGACATTCTGTTGTGAACTTTATAGTGTTTAACACTTATTGAACATATATTAGACACTCTTACTCCTCCAATAAAAATATCTAAGATATAAATTATTCATTAACTACTTTTACTACTTTATTAAAATTTCAACTAACTTTATAGGTTCCTTGCATACACATAAAATTGTAGGAAGAGAATATCTTGAATATAAAAGAAGGTTTAATGTCTCGGTAGGTCCCTATTTTTGGCGTGAATCTCAAATAGGTCCCTTTTTTTTCGGCGTCTCAATTAGGTCCTTTTTTGTGTAAAATTGAAACAATTAGGGGCTTGCCGTCAAATTCAATAAACGACCGTTTAAGTTCGACATACGTGGTATGGTCAGATGTGACATTAAAAAGAAATTTTATATTACAAATTTGGATTGCACATATGTGAATTCAGATTTGGAGAAGGGCAAAGTAGACAAAATCTAAAAATTTAAGTGCAGCCCCTGACCCAAATTCAATCTTCCATGTTCCATATGCAGAAACCATCGAATAGAATGCTCCCATCATCACCACCATGCCCCTTCTTCCTCTAACTTATCTGGTACAAAAGTAGGATAATATTGTACCTATGGAGAAAAATTAAATCAAAATATCTTCACTTTCAATGTGTCTTTATACGCTTAAATGTTCATTCCATTCCACTCAAAATTATATGCTTGCAAAAAAAATTATTTAAAAAAATTCTAGCTTCTTCCATTTCATAATTAGATTGGCCTGCCCACAAACTTTAACTTCAATGTAAAACCATTTTATGGTGTGTGGGTGTGAGTTTTTGAATTTGTTGCATATGGGGTAAAAATGAATCGAAGGAAAAAGATGGAATTTGATTGGATTGTGATGGTAATTTTTCCATTGAATTTGTAACATGTATAACAGTACAGATCACCCATTAATTACCACATTCTGTAGAAGTCGCCTCACAAACTGAGTTTCCCTCAAACTCTCACACACTCTCACACCAATAGAGCGAAACAGAGAGAGAGAGAGAATTAAGGAGCAAGAGTATAACTTTTTCTTGGCATAGAGAGAAAGAGAAAGGTATAGATGCAAAAGGGGACAAAAGGGTTAAGCTTTTTGAGGGTGAAAGTGAGATCTTGGCTGACCGGTTATTGAGGATAACATCGGTGGTGGTGCTCCGTCCGGCGAAAGGAAGGCGCGACGGAGGGTAGGGACTGTCTTGTTGGAAGTTGAAGGAAGAGACATTTCTCTCTCTTTTCCTGCATATCCCTTAGGATTTTAGGGTTTTGAAGAAGAAAAGGGGTTTGCCCTTTTTGCCGTTGAAGACATCTGATTTAACCTTTGCTTAATCCATTTTTTAATACAAAAATTAATTCAAAATGCCACGTCAGATTAATGAATACTCTGACCATACCACATATACCAAACTTAAATGACTGTTTATTGAATTTGACGAATGACCCCTAGTTGTTTCAATTTTACACAAAAAAAGACCTAATTGAGACACCGAAAAGAAAAAGAACCTAATTGAGATTCACGCCGAAAATTGGGATCTATCGAGACATTAAACCTATAAAAGAATGACGAAATGTTACTATTTTATAAGATAGCCTCGAACCTTACTATTTTAGAAATTCAAAAATACTTCAAAATAATAGTGAAAGTGAATTACAAATAAATAGTTTTTTTAGAACCAAATGTAAAATTCATAAATATCTCAAAGAATTTAAAATAAAAATATAATAAATAAAATTAAATATAAAATTATAATAAATTATTTTACCACTAAAAATATTCTTAACATTTTTCATTGTCGTAATCAAAGTTTTGACCCTGTTTAATGAAGAAATGTCCTCAAAGTGTTTGATTCTTTAATTTAAAAGGGGTTTATTCTTTTTGGTCAAGAACTTGGTGATAAAAGTTTTTTATTCTTTTCCATGTGTACTATAGGGTAACTGATCGATCGAGCCATTTTAGGTGATTAAAGACTAATTAATAGTGTAACGGTAATTTACAGACCATTAGCATGTATTAATGACTAATTAATAGGTTTGATTGCTATATCAAATATAAATTAATGTCTAGGTAAATATACTTATTTTTCTTTTCTAATAAAGTTACGACCTCTTTGAGAGGCATATTTACTTCAGCGACTTCTGCACATCAACAACTGATCAGAATGGATTGTGTTGTTAGAAAGGATTGAACGATCGAAGTAGAGCAAGCAAAGAAAGACGACCGACTCTCTGCCCGTGTCAACCGAAACACCATGAATTTATTTATAATGTAGTGCGAGTTCAGTTTTTCTTCTCTTTTTTGAATAATTAAACCTATTTTGTGAAGTGATTACATTCATAACTGACTCGTAGTTTTTATTATAGAAAGTGTCGCTTTATCCAGAAAAAGCTTCCATTTGTTTAACATATCCTGAAACATGTTTGTGGACTAACGAGTGTTTGTTTGCGGAATTGATAAAAAAGAAAATGTTGCGAAGTGTCCAGGTGCTTGCACTTACACATGCTTACAAGAACCCTCCACGTTCTTTTGTCAAACAAATATGGAACCTTTTGCCAAAAAAACGGTTTGTCCTTTGCATGTAATAACCTCAACACCAAGGGGTGGTCCTAACTACCCTTTCAGGGCAAGAACGTGTTCTTGTTGGTTCACTTCTAGAAAAGAAAAATATTCCTTAGGAGTGGAAGGTATATTCTTTTTCATAGTTCCTTATAATTGTGAGCAAAGCTTACTTGAACCTATTTCTAGTGTCACCATCCTCTTTTATTAGGTGGTCTTAAAAAAATTGAGACATCTATATGCTACATATTTTAGGTTTTATACCTATTTTCAAAAGACAAAATTTTATATTATTTTATCTCATCATCATGTTTTAAGTAAAATCATTAAAACAAATAATTGATTTTAATATCATAAATAAGTCTTTGGAGAAATAATATATTAAGCAATACAACACTAAAAACTTGAATTTAATCTATATAACATTTGAATTATTCCATTTGAAAATACTTTTAAGACTTACACAATGATTAACAAGAGATGTGATCTGTGAATGAGCTTGAAGCATCAGGTTCATAGATACAGTTTAACTCAAAATCTGACAAATTTTCCGTCTTGTGTTTGATAATAGGCATTCAAGAAGTTCTTGTATCTCCTATTGTGAAGCATACCAGAATAATTTGTTTATGTAATGTACTTATTCTTTATACTTCAACATAGTGATAATTATTACGGTGCGTCAAAAAATTTCATACTTCAGAACAAATAATGTTTAGACGATTACCATAAGGACAATAATTATATTTTTCTTTTCCATTAATTATTTAATCTAAAGATAATAGATAATAAATTTGTTAACATGTAATTCAGATTTTCAACTTTTTTACTGTAAATATAAAAATATTTATTAAAAAAATTCAAAATTCACTTTAACGATTTTAAAGTTGTGTGGGTAATAGTCTTGAAGATTTCGACTAAAGAAAAATACCGTAAAAGACATATTAAGAAGTACTTAATTAACTCTCGAGTTTACTAAAATAAATTGTTATTCATAATAATTCTAGTATAACATAAATATAATATTTATGAAAAAGAAAATCACAGTAAGAAAAATAAAGGAATTCAAATTTTGACGATAAATAATTATACATTTACGAAAAGTATAAATGTTACATTACTCCATACACTAACGACAAAAGAATAAATAAATACATACAACAGAAAGCCAACCATCCAAAAAGGACAAAACAACATATATAATTATTGCAGCTTTTTTTTTTCTTTTAAAATGCTATGAATCAAATGTCGAAAGGGGAGTCTTTCAAGATTTTCAATCTAAATAAAGTGTTCTTTTTTACGATGAAAATTTTTATTTTTTCTTGATAATGATAATTGATGTTCTTTTTAGATAAATAGTTTGAAACAATAGGATAAATAGTTATTTATTGTGTAAAGTGTTTGATTTGAGCTAAGAATAAAAACTGTATAAATCTACGTTTTCTTGTTTTAATAGATTAAGTAAATTAGCTAATTGATTAAATTGTGTGTTAATTTTAATCGATTAAGAAAACAATTCAATTGATTAAAATGGTTTGAAGTACACCAAGTAATTTGTTCTTTATTATAATCGATTAAGAGAAAGACTTAATCGATTAAAATAATGGATATATTTTATTCGATTAAATAAATAACATAATCGATTAAAATTATTTTTTGTGTGTCTTTGTTATATATATGTGTTTAAATTCTTTTGCAGGCACGAAAACATTTTGAAAAGTGATCAATCTATGAAACAAGTGTTGGAAAAAAAGGTAGGCTTCTTTTTACACTAAGAGAGGGGTGAATTGGTGGTTTATCAAAAACAAAGTCTTTTCGCAATCTTGAAATCAAAGTATGAAACTTTTCAAATTTTCTTGAAATGCAAGTAATGAAAATTCGTATGCAGCAGAAAAACGTAGTTGAATGCGTTAAATGTAAAGTTGACTTGTAAAGTAAAAGTGCATGGATAGAGAAAAGCAAACACTGATTTTTATACTGGTTCGGCCAACAATGCCTACATCCAATGTCCTTCCAACCCAGAAAGCAAATGCACTGTAATGGTTGCGGTTTTTACAACAAAGAATTTATAGAAGACCTCCACGTCAAAAATATAAATCTCCTCTCTAACCCTTAACCAAAATATAGGCAATAACAACAGCAAGAAATGCAACAAAATATCCCCTCTTCTGCAATTGCCAACCACTCTGAACAATCCTCAAAGTGAACTATTCCCTGTAATCACAACAGGTCCAAAACCAACAGTCTTCACGGATGCCAAGCCAAAATCAAAGCAGTAGTCTTCAAGGATGCCAAGCCTTAATGTGATCAAACCAGAAACATCTTCTTTGTGCAGAATATGATCAAACAATGTGTGCGCAGTCAACCTCCCTTTGAATCTCTTTCAAGGAAGATCACCACCGTCTTTTTGGAGAATTCTTGGAGCTCTCTAAACTGAGAATTCAATCTGTGAAATTTTCCAAATCTAAAAATAGAAATTCTACAACTGACTTTGTAGGTAACTGCAAAGGAGGTAGAAGAAACTCAAAGATCGCCACCGTTACTTGTTATGAGTGCGGGAAAGAAGGTCACATCAAGCCAGAGTGTCCAGATTTGAAGAACAAACAAAAGGCTTATGTCAAGTTCACTCAAGATAGGAGGAGAAATAAGCAAAGAAAGGCTTACATCGCTTAAGAGAACAATGATGGTGATTCATCAAGTGAGGATGATCAAAGTGTAGACGAAGAGTCAAACTTGTGCTTCATGGCTGGTTCTATACATTCTAAAAGTAGTGACAACGACTTCGAGAGAGAGCCTACCGAAGTGAAGTATGATATGTGATGCCTTTCAAGAATTGCATGTTGAAGCAATGAGGCTACAATGCAAAGTGAATCGAATTGACAAGCTTGTAGAGATAATTAAAAGCTTAAAAATGAACTTGAACTTGGTTTTCAATTTGCTAATGATGTTACAACTAAAATTCATATTATGGAAAAAGAATGTGATAATTGCAGTGCTCATATTGAAAAAATAGAATACTTGACCAGCACGCTAGCTAAGTTTACTCTTGGTAGAAAAAATTTAGATGTTGTCTTAAGGTCACAAGGTAGAGATATTAATAGGCAAGGGATAGGTTACAAGGCTAAGAGTAATGAAATAACTCTAAGAAATTTATTGATTTAAGCAAACCTGTAAGCAATGCTTGTTTTTACTACAATACTATTCGCCATATAGTAAGAAATTGTTACTATAGGAAGGTTGGTGTTCCAAGAGGAAAATATAAATGGATTCCTAAAAAACAACCTCCTGTTACTATAAAAAAAGGCCCCAAGTTTATTTGGGTACCTGCAATAAAACCATTTGAATGTTTTGCAGGGAAGTGATCTGTTTCAGAAGTTGACAAGTGCTCAAGGATAAGTTTCAATGGAATACATCAGAAATTCTTGAGTAACACTATGTGGTAATATTTGTCAAATTCATGCGTTCATGCATCATTGTTTTCTATATGTGAATGTATGTTGTATGTATGAATGTTGATTGCTTGTCTGTTATGCACTTTTGGATGAAAAACAGTTTTCACGAAATTTAATCGATTAAGCTATAAATGGAATCGAATAGATTTTTTCTGTGTTTTTCTGTTTTGGATGGAATTGTGTTAGGATGGAATTGATTTCAAAATTAATAAAATCGATTAAATGTTTTTAACTAGGCTTTCTACTTTTGAAAATTTAAATGGGCCTGATATTGAGAATTTGTTTTTGTGCACCCCTTATAAACACTAGATTCTGAAAATCTTTTCTCCACTCATTACCCTGGCTCTTAACCCTTATCTAAGCAAAGCTACCTTTAAAATTTTCTATATCTGAAATTGCCTCTTCATATTCTCAACGTGGAAAATGTCCTACTCCCATTAAAAGAGAGGCAAACCCTTTTGGGTGTTTCAATGATCATGAAGGGCGCACTGACTTCATATGCCACTAAGGTTTTAAGGAAGTCATTTGGCACAAATGCTTGAGTATCTTGTTCTTCCACAACAAATGGTTCTTGTTTTAGGAATGGCTCCTTTACTCTAGCTTGACCAAGTTTGTGGAACTTGTAGGGAAGTATTATAAAAACCTAGTTAAAGAATTTTATGAAAACTTGAAGGCTGAAGGAAACTGCATTTTGTCTCGAGTAAAGGGTGTAGCCATCCACATTAATGAAGTTGTATGGAGAAACGTAGGAGGATTTCAACTAGGTGGTATGAAATCTCATCTAGGCATATTTGGTGTTAACAAGATGGATATCTACCATGATTGTGTAAGGAATCCTAATATGACAAGAGACCATAGTTCATTTAGGGTTGACTATCTGAGGAAAGACGAAAGAGTGTGTGCATCTGCTATCACCTGGATTTTACTCCCAAGAGGTGAAGATCATACCCAGTTGACAACAGAGGATGTTTATCTACTGCAAGCGTTAAGAGCCAAGATACAAACTAATTGGACTTCAGTAATACGTAATCACATGATAAAGGTCACTAGACAGTAGGATTATCATCTTCCATATGTTGTTATCATTAGCAGAGTTCTGAGGCATCATGGAGTAAATGTCTCAAATGAAGTGACTATTGGCTGCACAAAGAAGAATGTGATCAAGAAAATGTTCTTAGATCACATGGGGCTAAGAAGAGATGAACATTGTTGGTTCTTCGAAGATGAACATCATCCTGAAATGAAGTAAATTGAACCTATTGATATTGACATGTCTAAATATCAGTTTAAACCTCGATCAGATTTTGAGAAGTTTGTAGTTGACCAATTTGAAAGACAAGATGATAAGATGTCCAAACTACAAAAGTCTCTTTCTAAATTACATAGAAAAATGGACTACGCATTGAAGATCAAAGCTTTTGGTGGTACTTCTGAGGATGAATCTGGAAGTGAAAAGGACAAAATAGATGAAGAATTTATAGAGATATTAGACTCAAAATAGAGGTATCAAGGTCTTGCTTTGGAATTTTGGTTGTGTCCACTTTATATTCTGTTTTGTCTCGTTTTGCAATCAGTAGTTGATTAGCCTTTTTTTTTTATCTTCGTTCTGATTGTAATCACCCTTTTTGAGATATGAATGAAATTGTGCTTTTGATTAAATTAATCCTTGTTAATTGTGAAATGTGACTAATTGTGTGATTGATTAATTAGCTGATTTATAATCGATTAAATCACTTTTATGAATGCAAATTGAACATTTCATTGTTACATCATTTCATTGCATAATCATACATAAACTGTGATAATTGTTACACCACAATATTACTGCATAAGGACTAATGCTTGATCTAAAGGAGATGGAAAGTTATGTAGGAGTGTTCATCGAATGTTGAGCAAAACTGAGAATTTCACATTGCACTACAGAATGAAATCGATAAGAGAGTGTTATAATGGATTGAAAGTCGTCAACTAGTTTGAAGTTTGTAAACTTCTGAATCTTTTACTTTAAACCATGACTTATGATTTGTTGTCTGTTTATTCATCATAAGTCTCATTGTGTATAATTGATAACGGTTGAATTTACCGTTATCTGTGATGCAATTTTGATATTAAATCAACTCGTTCAAGCTTATAACTTGTTAAATCCTCTCTTTTATCTTAGTTTTATGAATAATTGTGTTTTGGGCTACATTGATGTAATTTCATCGATAATCCATTTATTTTCTAACTAATAATATGCATGGAAAAATCTCCAACAGTGTATAGAGATGAGCCAACCATAAGAAGCAAGCAGATCTACAGAAAAAGAGAAAAAGATGTAGTGCAAAAAAGTAAGGTTGAGGGCCTTAGGTTAGGGGCCCTGAGCACCACCTAGTCAGGCTAAGGGCCCTAGTCCTAGGGCCCTGAGCGCCACCTGCATAGAAGTTGCTTTCTAGTGCTTCTTAGCATAGGCGTTGAGCGCCATTCTTCGCGCAAACTCACCTACTTACTCCTTCCAAGGTGTTGAGCGCCAACTTCAATGCACCGTAGGACGTTTGGTTGCCCTACTTAAGGTGCTGAGCACTAGCGGTTAAGGGTTTGTTGCAGATATATTCTATTTAAACCTAAATTACGAAGGGTTTTGGGTCTTTGGTCCTTTCTGTTAGGAAACAGGTAGGCTTCGTTTTACACCAAGAGGGTGGGTGAATTAGTGTTAGTTCAAAATCAAAATCTTTTCGCAATCTTGGTATGAAAATTCAAAGCTTTTGATCTTTCCTTGAAATGCAAGTAATGAAAATTCAATGCAACGGAAAAACGCAGTTGACTACTAAACAAATATAGTCGACTGGAAATAAAGAGTGTAGGGATAGAGAAAACCAAACACTGGTTTTTATATTGGTTCGGCCAACAATGCCTACATCCAGTGTCCTTCCAACCTAGGAAGCAAATGCACTATAATGGATGCGGTTTTTACAACAAGGAACTTATAGAAGCACCACACAAAAATATAAATCTCCTCTCTAAACCCAAAACCAAATATAGTTGCACACACAAAACCAGAATTGCAGCAAGAATCCCCTCTTCTTCAATCTGCACCCACGTCGAACAATCCTCAACGTGTCACCAGCACTCTTCACAGGATGCCAAGCCTATCACAGCAGACTTCACAGGTTGCCAAGCCTTCAATCAAATGTAGCAGTCTTCACATGATGTCAAGCCTTCAAGATCAAACAGAAGCACCTTCTTTGTGCAGATATTGATCAAACAGTACGAACAATTGACTTCTCCCTTTGAATCTCTCTCAAGCAAGATCACCACCATCTTCTTGGAGAATTCTTGGAGCTTCTAAAGAATTCAATCTGAAACAGGAAACTAAAAATGTCAGATCACAAAAGTCCCAGAACAATTTGCATTCTGTGTATTTATAGTTTTCTGTTATATCAGATTGCTTCTCAGTCGAATAGCATACTAATACAGTCGACTGTATTAAGACAATTATAACGGACAGTCAACACAAAGGCTCCTCAGTCAACAAAATTAATACACATTTATTGCAGTTGACCAGGTCACACAGTGTTAACTAACTTTTGAAAAATATAGCCGTTGGAGCATGTAGGCTTAACAGAATTTCAAACAAATCAAAAAAATAGTCGAATATGTGATCCACAATGTCGACTGACACATGAAAAAACACTTTCAAATTCTTTTCAACACAAAATCTCACATAGCACCGGTTCACAAAATCTGTACAAAGATTTTAGCATAGTCGAATCCATTATGAGTGTATTCGACTGACGTAGAAGTTTGTCACAACAAATATAAGTTCATAGGTGCTTGTGATCTTTTCTTTCAGAAATGTGCAGTAATCAAAAACATTTTATTTCACATTTCAATACAAGCATGTTCCACAAATATAACACTCAATCAATCATAGGAACATACATTGTAAATCAACAAAACATGTTCAGCAGATATAACAAACACTTCAGAACAAGAACATGTAATACTGGAACATGTGAACTGTTATTAAGCACTATGTTGTCATCATGAAAAGCCAGTTTGATATAGAGTTTGTGTTGTCAACAATCTCAACAATCTCCCCCTTTTTTTATGATGCACAACCACGATTAATAACTCAACCATGTTTGTACAGTTCCACAAATGTCAGAGTAAAAACATATATCAGAAATAATTAACACAGTTCAGTTACTCTGCATATACAACAAAAATATCTATGATGCAACAATTCTCCCCATATAGACTTGCTCTCATATACTCATGAATATCTCTCCCCCATTGTGCATTAACAAAAAAAGAATGCTTCATATATTTATGCAGTTTTGAAAAACAACAGAGATGCATCATAAAGATATGCAGTTTATGTAATACAATGATGCTCTCAAAATCACAAGTTCATCAAAAAAACAATGTAAACTCCTCCTGAAATATAGATGTGTGATGAAACAATGTGCACAATGCAGAATATCACAGATTAAGCAACAGTTTAAGCACAGATTTGTATCATAGTCAAATTATCAAATCACATATATATGCAATGATCAACAATCTCACAATATTATCTCAATTCATATATTGAAACATGTAAAGAGCAGAGATAATAGCAAAATATTAATGATTTAAGCAGACAGTAAGGATAGAATCAAATTCCAGAATTGGAATTGTTAACCCATTCAGACGTAGTTGAATGCTTTAAATCATCAGTCGAATGCATTGCGTTTGCAAATGTTGAATTCCAATTGTAGATCTTCAAAGCTGTCCTTCCTGCAAAACCTTTCAACAACCTTTTCCAGATCAAGCATAGTGGTTAAGCAAGAATAAAATCATTTCAAAACAGAAGTCAATATGGAAAGATGCATGATGGTTCAAGCATAGTTGACTTCGATCAGAGCATATTCGAATCAATCAAAAAATTCATCAGATCAGTTTAAGTAAATGGATTGATTCAAACTACTAATTTCATTTCCTTGATTTAAAAGATATTACATTGATGGTGTAAAGCAAGGAAATCAAAACAAAACATAGAAAACAACAAAAGATATGGCTTTATATGTCATTCTACAAAATAAAAGTCCTAGTCTAAGACTCCACACACAAAACTGATTTTTCTTTCTCTGTTTGTTAATGAAGGTCTTGAGAATCATGTCACTTGCATTGTCCTCTGATCTTGTCTCTTCACTGTCATCATTGCTTCTTTGAGATGATTTTCGAGAGGAGCTAACAACTTCAGAATTTTCATGTTCTCGGCTGTTGTTTTTCTGTTCATCAAGCCTTCTTTTGATCTCAGCTAGTTCTTGCAAAACAATTCTTTCAAACTCATTTCTTCCTCCGTACTGGTTTATTTGAGAGCATGATTGTGTGTTATTGTCGCTAGAGATTTCATCTTTGTATTTCCAGCCTTCTGATGTTTTCTTCATATGCATTAAATGAAGAACAGTTTTGTCCACAAGACTTGAATTTTGATACTGTTCACTTGACTCACCAATGCACTCCACACCGCAATAAACTAGTATCTTTGAAATGAAGACATAGTAAGGTAACTTTCCTGATTCTGATTTTGTTACCTTTAGCATGTTATCAGAGATGGCAGCTGGCCAGTCCACCTGAATATTTTCCTTCAAGGCCTTCAACAACATTAGGTCTTCGGTGGTTGCTTGTGCATAGTTTCCTCCTCTAGCCATGAGAATATAGGCTATGGTAATGATGGTCATTCTCTCATCTTTCTTCATACCACCTATTTTGTAGTTTGAGTTCACCCGATGATCATCTGCATTTCTCAGGCACTGTTGATATTCATTCAACTTGTTAAACCCTTCTATTCCAAGATGGAATTTGTTGCCACCAATTCTTAATCCTCCAACTGTTTTCCAGACATCATTAGTTAGTTTGATGTCTATTCCTTTGACTCGAGAACAGAGGATGTCATCAACAATCTTTAGATTGCAGTAGAAGGCCTTCACCAAGTCCGGATACCATGGACTTACCATCTCTACAAATTGCTTCAAACCATGATTCTTAAACCATCTTTGAAACTGAAATCCTTCATTCCTAAAGAACTTTAGCTTAAGAAATTTGTGCGTTACCAAGGTTCTTCTTTTCCAACAGTCAAGAAACTTAGAATGAGCTTCATCGTCACTTATCCATCCGTTCAAGTCATACATTCTTATAGAGCTTCTAGAGGCCATGGACTTGACCCTTCTTCTCGGTGTAGAGTTGGAAGCCATTTTGCTTTGAAGATGATTGATGATTCTATTAGAAGAAATGACAATAGTGGATGATTTGATCAACAAGAGTAAATGCGGTGACTTCTGATTGTCAAGATTTCAGCAAGTTTATATTGAATAACAAATTGAAGGGAACCCCTAATTTTCACTTTCACACCAAAATGAAATTTTAAATTTCAGATTAATCAGAACATTTCATCACCTAGTCGAATATATTAATATACCAGTCGACTGTGACTTGTTAAAAATCATTTTCAATCAAATTCAATCATACAAACAATTAAGCACACAAAATAAACAATCATACAACAACAATTAATCAGTATATGCATGATGCAGCAGATAGATACAAATTTACCAATTGTAGATGCTCAAGGTGTTTGATATGTTCCAAAGTTAATTCATCCTTGAGAACAATTCTGCATCAGCTGCATATTCTGCAAAGCAATTAAGTTTTGGTTGTTGGTACCCATTTGACTTTGGGTCCTTGATTGTTAGTTCTTGTTACATGTTCCTTTGGTATCCATACACATAATCCTTGAGGAACAAAAACATTTCTATAATAACAATTTCTAACAGTATGACCAACACAATTGCAATAAAAACATGCATTCTTAGCAGGTTTTCTTAACTCATTAAGTTTCCTAGCATTGGTTCTGTTAGAGTAAGCTTTGTATCCAATTCCTTGTCTATTTTTAATTCTGCTAGATGAATTTAATACAACATCTAAATTGTCAGAAACTTGAGTAAACTTAGCTAGCTTGCTAGTCAACTTATCTTTCCAATGTGTGTAGGACAATTTTCACAAGCTTTTTCAACAGTAACAATTTTAATCTCAATATTTCTAGCAGAAAACAAAGCTTCATTCAATTCTTTTTCTAATTTTTCATTTTCAGCAAAAGGGTAATCAATTATGTATTCATAATCTCTTTTTTCAGAGTTCAGTCGAATAACCTTGTATTCCAATCGCATTGCTTCAGCATGTAATTCCCTGAAGCTTTTCAAATTCATCATCACTGTCACAATCACTCTTTGCAGTTCCAGCCATGTGACATATGTTGGATTTCTCCTCTTGGTCAGCATCTTCATTACTTGAGCTTTCAGAATCTGAGTTTTCCCAAGCAATGTAGGCTCCTTTTCTTCTCATATTTCTGCCTTGAGGGAATCTTTTCTTTCCTTTCTGCTCTGGCTGTAATTCAGGACAGTCAGGCTTGATTTGACCCTCTTTTCCACATTCATAGCACTAGACAACATTTCTGCTAAAGCTCTTCTTTTTTCTTTGACCTGCATGGTTAGACAGTTGACTACCATTTTGCATAAGTCGACTAAACTTTCTTACCATCAAGGACATCAGTTCTTTGTCGTCCATCTCTGTTTATGTGATGTTCTTGCTTGTAGCCTTCAGAGTTATGGACTTCTTTTCTTCAATCTCCTCTTCATCCTTCAGTCTACCAAGTTCTAACTCATGTTCCCATAGCTTGCCAAACAAGGTAGGCATATTCATAGTTGTTAGATCTTTGGATTCAGAGATTGCAATGACTTTTTGTTGCCAATTCCTGTTCAGGCTTTTCAGAATCTTGATGTTGATCTCTTCTTTGTCAAAGACTTTGCCAAGAGCCATCAGGTGATTTACAATGTGAGTGAATCGTTTGTGAACATCATAGATGCTTTCACCAGCTTTCATTCTGAACAATTCATACTCTTGTATCAACGAATTCTTCCTTGCTCTCTTGACTTCATCTGTGCCTTCATGTGTTACCTCTAAAACATCCCACATTTCCTTTGTAGACTTGCATTGGGATATCCTGAAAAATTCATCAATAGTTAGTGCAGAGGCAATAATATTTCTAGCTTTAACATCATACTGAGCTTTTCTATTTTCATCTGCAGTCCACTCAGTAAAAGGTTTCAAAACAGTTTCACTATGAACTCTTTTTGTAGGCACATATGGACCATTCAAAGTGGCATCCAAAATTCTTTTATCTTGCGATTCAAGAAAGATCTGCATGCGAATTTTCCAAAAAGGGTAATTTTCACAAGCAAACAGAGGTGGTCTGTTTGTTGAAGCACCTTCACCAAAAGTTTGAAAATTTGAAGCCATCCCTATGTTTTACAGTCGAATAGAATAAAAACAGAGTCGAATGAATTTTCAAATATCTTATGAAAACCAGTTCTGGTGCCAATTGTTAGGAAACAGGTAGGCTTCGTTTTACACCAAGAGGGGGGGTGGGGTGAATTGGTATTAGTTGAAAATCAAAATCTTTTCGCAATCTTGGTATGAAAATTCAAAGCTTTTGATCTTTCCTTGAAATGCAAGTAATGAAAATTCAATGCAGTGGAAAAAGATAGTTGACTGCTAAACAAATATAGTCGACTGGAAATAAAGAGTGTAGGGATAAAAAAAATCAAACATTGGTTTTTATATTGGTTCGGCCAATAATGCCTACATCCAGTGTCCTACTAACCCAGGAAGCAAATGCACTATAATGGTTACGGTTTTTACAACAAGGAATTTAGAGAAGCACCACGCAAAAATATAAATCTACTCTCTAACCCAAAACCAAATATAGTTGCACACACAAAACCAGAATTGCAGTAAGAATCCCCTCTTCTGCAATCTGCACCCACGTCGAACAATCCTCAACGTGTCACCAGCACTCTTCACAGGATGCCAAGCCTATCACAGCAGACTTCACAGGTTGCCAAGCCTATCACAGCAGAATTCACAGGTTGTCAAGCCTTCAATCAAATGCAGCAGTCTTCAAAGGATGCCAAGCCTTCAAGATCAAACAAAAGCACCTTCTTTATGCAAGTATTGATCAAATAGTACGAGCAATTGACTCCTCCCTTTGAATCTCTCTCAAGCAAGATCACCACCTTCTTCTTGGAGAATTCTTGGAGCTTCTAAAGAATTCAATCTGAAACAGGAAAATGAAAATGTCAGATCACAAAAGTCCCAGAACAATTTGTGTTCTGTCTATTTATAGTTTTCTGTTATATCATATTGCTTCTCAGTCGAATAGCCTACTAATACAGTCGACTGTATTAAGAAAATTATAACGGACAGTCAACACAAAGGCTCCTCAGTCAACAAAATCAATACACATTTATTATAGTTGACCAAGTCACACAGTCTTAACTAACTTTTGAAAAATATAGCCGTTGGAGCATGTAGGCTTAACAAAATTTCAAACAGATCAGAAACACAGTCGAATATGTGATCCACAATGTCGACTGACGCATGAAAAAACACTTTGAAATACTTTTCAACACAAAATCTCACATAGCACTGGTTCACAAAATCTGTACAAAGATTTTAGCATAGTCGAATCCATTATGAGTGTATTCGGCTGGACTAGAACTTTGTCACAACAAATATAAGTTCATAAGGTGCTTGTGATCTTTTCTTTCAGAAATGTGCAGTAATCAAAAACAATTTATTTCACATTTCAACACAAGCATGATCCACAAATATAACACTCAATCAATCATAGGAACATACATTGTAAATCAACAAAACATGTTCAGCAGATATAACAAACTCTTCAAAACAAGAACATGTAATACTGGAACATGTGAATTGTTATTAAGCACTGTGTTGTCTTCATCAAAAACTAGTTTGATATAGAGTTTGTGTTGTCAACAATCTCAACACTTTGGAGGTGCAATTCACTCAGAGGAGAGCTTGGAGGGCTGCTAGGGTTTGTGGGAACACTCCTTTCTTCCTTTTTGGGTTCTTCCTCTTCTTCCATGGTCATGTTGTAAGCTCTAAGGCTCTCTATGATAATGGAGAGCCAAACCCATCTTGTTGGGATTAGTTGTAGCCTATGAATTTCATGTATTTGAATAATTTTTAAACATTTTATGCTTCTTTCATTGAATGTCAGTGATTTGTTCCTTTGCTTAATGTTTGTTATGTACTGATCATTCATAGCATGATGTATGGATTTCTTTGTTATTGGGAAATAACTAAAAACCATGATCTGGAGAATTTCACCCAAAAGAAATATTTTCTAGGTATAGAAATAGGATGTTTGGTTGTCTTAAGCTTCTAATCTGAATGCAGAATTGATTTTAGGGTTTTCAACGGATTGTTGTCTAATAATCAAATCTAGGCTTTTTACGTCGAAGGATCAGGTTCGAAATAATTTAGAAAGTGACATTAACATTCTAATGAAGAAGAAGAGTTCTAATATGCATGAAAGTGAAAGAGGTGAAAACTAATCTTAGCATTGTCATTCAATACCAATTCTAGTCTTTTCTGCTCTTAAGCGCTTTCGGATGCCAAAGACCAGTTTTATTTTCTTTATCAATTTATTTTATTTCACTTATTCTTATGTTCATTACTCTAAATGAGTTGTTAATAGTGTGATTAACTAGTATTACACGAGTATCTTGGGAAATGATACTTGGTCTTACCATTTTATATTACTTGAACGATTTAGTACACTTGCCTAGGTCTTAAAATTAATCTGTTGTGAATTTGGTATGAGTTTATGAATTATTAAACTAGATTTTTAGTTTCAAATTGTATCTAATTTGATCTGATACCATATGTGTAATATCTTTCATATCTCTGTTATGCATCTTTTGAGTTATCTTCCTATTAATGGGAAGAGATGGGTGTATGAATGAGAACTAAAACACTAAATAACTAATGGTGGTGTAATACAAGAGGGTAAGGAAGAAGAGAAGTAAATCAAGAGTGTTAGAGAGGAAGAAAAGAGACGATGAAGGTGTCATGCTTGGTGAAGGAAAAAGAAGTAGTGATGTGCATGAGAAAGTGAGTGAGAGCATTGGAGAGGGTAAGGAAGAAGAGAAGTAAATCAAGAGTGTTAGAGAGGAAGAAAAGAGACGATGAAGGTGTCATGCTTGGTGAAGGAAAAAGAAGTAGTGATGTGCATGAGAAAGTGAGTGAGAGCATTGGAGAATATGAGGGTTGTTGTGAGTTTTATGCTTTTTCGGGGTATAAGTATGGTTATAGTCATATGATTTTTTGGAAAATAAAAGAAAAGGGAAGAAAGAAGAGTGGATGTACGTGCATTTTAGGGAGACAAAGTCAAGTGAGGTGTTGTACGTGTAAGTGGGGGAAAAAAGAAAAGGAAATATAATGGAAGAAAGGGAGAGGTATGGGTTTTTGTTTTACATAAAGGTGTGGGGATGGTGCATGGGGTTGGGTGAGTGAAATTTAAGAGAATAAAATTGAGAGAATAGGGTAGCAGTGAGGAGTGTGTGTGAAAGGGAAGTAAGTAGGAGTAGGAAAGGGAAGTAAGTTTTTTTTTGGGTTTTCTTTTTTTTAAAAAAAAAAAAGAAAGGAAAAGATAAGAAGAGAGTGGAAGAGGTTGTTGGGTGCATGCTTTTACGTAAATGAGGGAGAGAGAAAATGTAACACCCCTACCGAAATGCCACGTGTATAAAAATTTTCTCAACACAACCAAACATTCTTTTTTTATTCAACAACTTTATTTATTACATCGCGGAAGCAAAACCACAATTATAAACAACGTCCATACAAAACGTGAAATGAATCTCTTACAAGAAAACATTGAGTCTGAAAATTACAATTTAATATAAGTATAAAAAATTCCCAAATTAATCATTTCCCTTCGCCAAGCTACTACAAACTAGCTTCATCTATAACACCATCTACTCTCATACAAGTACGACCATCGTAGATGGAAACCATAACCACAAACATGCAAGTGTTAGCAACCAAAAGTATCATATTAAATAATAAGTAAACTCTCATTAAACACAAACTATATCAAACCATAATATCATGTCTCAACGTAGAATTAATATCACAATTAAAACATTCATAAACCATTGTTATTTCCTTGCATTATGTCGTCATAACATGTTCTCAATAACAAGTGATTTGAGTCGTCGTGCATTGCATCTTCAGACCTATCTCTCCGCCTCCTCAAGAACTAACGAGTAAAAACACTAATACTACACGCATCGGTGCACTATACTCAGAACAAGCCGAAACCTTTGGGTGAGACATTCAACCCTTACGTTTCCCCATGCAGGAGGAAGGGTGACACTCGGATCTCTATCTCCACGTGAGACTCAACTCTTTGACGTATCATAATACAAAAAGCTCACTCATCCGACAATAGTGTAAGGAAATAACATAACTTTATGTTCACATCATAATTCCACACATATTCTCAATAACATGTTGTTAGAAATAGTAACACTTGTTTCTTCACACCAAGAAGGGGGGTGAATTGGTGTTTTATAAAAACATGCACTTTTAAAATCTTTTTGAAGAAATAGAATGATAAAGAGATAAGGAGAGAAAATCAAACACAGTTTTTATCTGGTTCGGCCTCAATGCCTACATCTAGTCACCCTTCCAATCAACCACTTATTGAAGGATAATTCACTATAATGATTGAAGAATTATACCAAAGGTTTTACAGTGAACACACTCTCATAATGTAAACACCTTTCAACTCAAACAATCAAATATAGAACAGAATACACTTGCGCACAGAGTATCCCTTTGAGAATCCCCTCTCAAAGTACAAGAGCTCCTCACTCTTCTTTCTGTTGCACACGAACAAGGAACAACACGATCAACAAAGTGCAGATTTCCTTTCTAACCACAACAATTACACCTTCAATAGTTTGGATTTGATAAGTCTTGATAAAAATAGTATAGCTTAGTTTCTCACACCAAGAAGGGGGGTGAATTGGTGAAACTTAAAACCAAAGTCTTTTTGAAATCTTTTTCGCAAAAGGATGTTCCTTTATACTGGTTTTTATACTAGTTCGGCTAACCTGCCTACATCCAATGTCCTTCCAGTCACAGGAAGTAAATGCACTATAATGATCAAGTTTTTTAAAGCAAGGCTTTTATAGCAACCACACGTCAAAAATATATAACACCTCTCTAGCCCTTTAATCAAAATATAGGCATACAAAAAACCTAGACCGGCAGCAAGAATCCCCTCTTCTGCTGTCTACACCCTTTGAGAAACCCCTCAAAGTCAAGAACACAACACATCCTTCTCTTGTAATCACAACAGGGAAATAAGTCAATCTTCAAAAGATTGATAATCCTGATCTCGCAATAGACACCTCAACGTGTAGATAGATCAGACTTTCAATGCACAACAATCTTGCTCTTCAAGAAATCACAAGAGATGATCACCATGATTTTCTTCTTTGATTCTTGGAGCTCTCTTTTCTTTCTGTAACACAACACTAATATGAAAGATATCACAAACAATGTTAGATTCACACATTTCTTGTTACAGAAATCAAACTCGCGTCAATTTATAGTTTTTCACAATTTTGACGCATTTTAGTCGCCTGAGCTACTAATGCAGTCGAATAACACAAAATAATTATGGAAATTAGCAACAGTTAATGCAATTAATTGGATTTGCAATTAATACAGTCTATTTGCATTTAATGTTTGGTCAACCAAATTACAAATATGACCGTTAGACAGTTTATGTCAAGTATTAACAAACTTTCAAAACATAACAAACTTAGTCGAATGCAGTTCGTATATAATGGGCTATGTAATAGTATAAAACAGTTTTGAAAAACTTTCTCTTTGAAAAATCTCACAACACACTTTGAAAAATGTTTGTGCAAAGACACGAGTTTTAATAGACTCATCTCATAATGAAGTTGACTTAAAACTGTTGTTTTGATACATAATTAAAGTTCAACAAAACCGCATGTGGGTTTTCTTTTCCAAAAATATGTGTTATGCATTCAAGTATGAAATCACATATATCATAGTGAAATGCAACCAACACAGCAACATCATAAAATTGTTCCCATATAATCATATAACATGAAAATAATGAACATGTAATACAAAATACATATGTGTTATTAATTATATGTTGTCATCATCAAAAACCAGAAACTCTGAGATTGTGGGTTCAGCTAAACCAGTGTTCCCCCTATCAACAATCTCAACAAGTCTGTCAAAGCTCATCAGTTTTCTCTCAAGAATTTGTCAAGGCTCTTCAAATCTTTGCTTCTTAATTCTTGGAGCGTAAGAGTAATTTGTAAATCTTTCTAAGATCAAAACTGTAAGATATGAAATTGTTAGAATGATCAAACGTTATAGAAATACAAACAGTTCGTCAATTTATAGTTATTGTCATATCAGACGGAAAGTAATCGATTACGTTAGTCATGTAATCGGTTACAAAAAGTCGATATAACAATATTACAACTAACTCAACTCTTAATTGAATGATCAATTAATGTAATCAATTAGCATTAAATGTTAGCCATACATATTTAAAAATATGACCCTTAAAGCAGTTATGACAGCATGAAATCAATTTTCAAAAACATAACATACTTAATTGAATACATCAACTATGTAGTTGATTAAGCTCAACACTTAAGCAAATTTTGAAAACTTTTCTTCTCGAAAACTCATCACAGCACATTTGAAAAAGATATGTAAACACACGAGTTTTAATCGATTCAACAACTAATGTAATCAATTCAAACTAGTTGTTTTGCCACAGTTCAAAACATAACCTTTCTGATGACCTTAATTGATTATCACAACATTGTAATCGATTATGCCATGTAGATATGCTTTGGTGCTTGTGGTTTTCATTACACAGAAATATACAATGAGCATACAAAGATATAATCTCATAATAATCATAGAAGTATGCATCAATCAACAATATGTCCAACATATGCATCTATCACAGTTTATGCATTTAACACACTAAGTATGTACACATTCCACATATGTATAACAACATAGAAACACTTTTTTGTTGTGACATGACAACATTTATGTGTTGTTACTATTAATGTGTTGTCATCATCAAAAACCAACATAACAAGGATTGAGTTCAGTTATCACATTGCTCCCCCTATCAACAATCTCCCTTTTTTTTTATCATGCATGACCATGATTAATAAAACAACCATGATGTATAGTACACGATTTCAAACACAAACATATAGACAGACATATTGCATACACATTCAACTATCTCATTCAATGTTCAATTATTTCTCCCCTTTTGGGCATTATCAGAAAAGGTATATATAGCACAATGTAATTGAAACACAGAGATATTGAACCACATAGAGAGGCATCAATACATGTTATCAGAAAAATGATACCCCCTGTCAGCAATATTCACATGATTTTAAATTTCTTCCCCTTTTTAACATGTGAACAGATCATGTGACAGAATACAAAACTCCCTCTATGAGTATGCATATCACATTACACTATCAAAGTTGCACGATAGAGATATAACACAGTATGTATCAAAAATATCAGATCATTTCAGATACAGCTTGAAATTAAACAACCTAGTGTTATCATTCATAAACTCATACTAGATTCACAATGGATTATACACAATGAGGTTTATGTTGAATAAACACATATAAAATCATAAGTCATGGTTTAAATTAAAAGATTCAACAATTTAGAAACTTCAAACCAGTTGACGAAATTCAATCGATTATGACTCTTCCTTAATCGATTTGGTTCTGCTAGACAATGTGAAATATCCATTTCATCTCAGTAATCAATTAGTAGACCTATATACACTTTTCATCTCAACTAAATTGAGCATTAGTCCTCATGTAGTATAATTGTGCAATAACCGTTATCATAGATTGAGTATGAATATGGAATGTAATGATATAACATTAAAATGTTCAATTGCAATCATATAAGTGACTTAATCGATTTAATCAATTTAACCAATCAATCACAGTTCACAGACTTGATTTAAGAAAGCAGAGTTTCATTGATATTCAAAAGTTAAGTACAATCAGATAACAAAATATGGCTTAAAAAGCCACTGATTACAAAATCCAAAACACCTAACAAACATACTTAAACTAGATACAAACAACAAAAATCCCTATTCTGATTCAGACGTTTACATGGAATCATCATCAGAATAATTAGAATCTTTTTTTGTAGAGTTATTGTTGATCCCTTCCTGATTAAGCACATCTACCTTCTTTTCATTTGGATTGGTTATTTTTCAATCCTTAGAGTCCTTTATCAGACATCATTTGTTGAGTAGAGTTTGTCAGTCCATAAGATGTGTGATGGTTCAACCTTTCCATCAAAGGCATAGACTTCATCCTAGTCTTCCCAAAAGCAGTCATCAATCTGAGGGTAGTTGATTGCATCATTGATGGTCCCAAAGTTGATGACAATTCCTTCTCTTATAATTGTCGATGTTATCCAGCTTCCTTCTACTCGTGCTTTCTTCTAGAAGTCTTTTATTAGCTCTGGTAGAATTGGCTCATCCCATGAAAATTAGTTTTTTATTCTACACCTTTTCATGTTTGATGAGATTCCATCATCGATTGAGGACTATCTAAGACATACATTAGGCCTCTAACTAGAGCCATATCTAAGATAATTCAAGAAGAAGAAGGATTACAAAACACTTTACTTTTATGGAAAATCACCTATTAATACGTCTTTTATTCTAATATGTTTATATTATTGTTTTATAGGGTTCAATAAGGCTAGGAGGTCATGGACCAACCAGCAAAGAGCTTGTATAAGTTAAAGAAAGAAAAAGAACAAAGAAAGGAAGAAATTTGGTTGACTTCCAAATTGGGCCAATGCTTTTCGAATTGGAATTGTGAAGAAAAATGGCTTCTAGAACAGATTTTTGCTCAGCCAAAACCCAAGTGTGCCTAGCCACTACGAGAAGCATTTTCCATGTGAAGGAGTGGTTGTCCATGTAAGCAAACCTAACCCATGTGCTTTGATAGTTGGCCTTTCTAATTGGTTTCATTTGAATTTTAGAGGGAAATTGGTCAGACTTTGAGGCTCCCTCCAAGCTATAAATAGATTTGTTTGGTCTTTGTAATTTTCTCATTTATGAGCATAATAAATTGTTGCATATTTGATCCCAACCCTTTTCCTCTTAAGACTCTCTTAGATTTCAACTTCTCTCATTTTCCTCTATCTACCTTCCTTAGTGGGAAGGCTTTCGGAGTTGTGAGGCCTCATATACACACCTTACTTTCACTTAAACACATCAAACACCACCACTTTAACCTATTTTCCGCTACATTGGTTTTTCTGTTGTTGTGCCTTTGAATTGAAGCTTCTTCTTTCATGATTCATGCTTAGAGGAGCTTCCATCAAGTGGTAGTCAGAGCTAAGGTCATCCACGCTTCAAGAGTAAGTCAAAGTCCACCTAATCCATGTTGTTCTACTCTTATTCTTTTTGTTTTAGTGTTTGCTCACTATTTTCATCAGCTGCTGAGTTGATTTCGTGTTTCTAGTCATTGCTTCTCCATTTCTAATGTTCTTCCATGTTTATTCAAGCATTTTAATCGGTGAAACATTGTTGTTTGAGTCCTTCTAGTTTTAGAATTAGTTTTAGTTTATTCATAGTGATGTGCACTTGTTGTTGTAGTTTTACCACTGTTTTCAATGTAGTTTAATCTATTTTTGTTTTGAATTTAAGTTTTAATGAAACTTAGATGCAAGTGTCGTCATATATCAACCAAATGAGGCAATGAGATCATAGTCTAGCCTTGGTGATATGAGCTAAAACACTAAAACATTAATTATGTTTTGAATTCTGCTTAAAATGCCAAATTTGTTTTAAGCCTTTTGAATATGTTTTCAGTTGGATAATTTGGTTTTAGTGCATTATAAACCATTGTTTGGTGTTGTTGAAGGTCGCTAAAGGTGTAGCTAACCATAAAAAGTAATGAAATGTAATATGCATAGTTTGGTTGCTAAAAATCAATAGCCTTTTATATTTCAATTTTACTCTAGCTTTTTTTCATGCAATATATTCTTGCTTTAGTCAATTTGTGTCCATTCATTCATTATTCTAGCTTAAATTAGTGTATTAAAACCTTCTTTTGTCAATTTCATTGTTGTCCTAACATTTGAATTTGTAAAATTTATTTTGGTAGTGTGGTTGATGTGAAATTACATAATTTGAGCCATTACAGGTCATTTTTCATTCTGTTGTGATTCTAAGGTGGTTGACAGCTTAAAAAATTTCTATTTAATGTATTAAAGTTGTTAGAACATTTCATTTTGAGTCAAATTGGGAAATGGAAGGTTGAATCTGACTAACAGTTTGGTTTTGGACCTAATTAGAGTTCATAAAGTTTAAATTGATGAATTAAAGCTTTTGAAAGTGTTATCAAAGTGTCAAATCACTTGCTCATGAAATCACTTCCAAAACCACCAATTTTGGATCAATTTTCAAGTTCTAGTTTTGATTGTTTGGGGTATTGGCTTTATTTTTTTTTCCTAGGTTGCTTTCTGATCTTTAAACCCATTTTAATGTTATTTGATTAAACTTCAAAACATAAAATTGTTTGTTCATATAGACGATTTTGTCTTTAACATTAGGATTTTCTATTGTCGTAATCTTTTTTTATGATAATGCAATCTCCTCCAATTATATTCTAAATAATTCAATATCTTCAAGATATATTTGATTGTTGGGGAAATCTAAAAATATTTGAGAAGATCTTTGTCAGTTTAAAAAAGATTTGACAAATATTATCTTTCGATATTTATTGATATAGTTAAATAAAGTGATTATTTAAAAATATAAAATAAAATGTCTAAAGATATATTTTCCCAAAATTATCTTCTATCATAAACATTTATCAATTATCAAAGCGTTTTTATAGAAAAAACTGCAAGGTCCAATTTTTTATGCTTGTTCCCTCTTCTTGGCTTAGTCAATTTTCTTCACTTTTTCATGCTTTTCTTTCCTTCTATATACAATGTTTGGCTTGACTTCTTATGATTTTGATTATTTGTTATTCTTGGATTTATCGTTAAGGTGTCATGAAATTTTAACCAATTTATTTCCACACTTCCATGAGTTCAACTTAGTTAAAGTTGCACTAACACACCTTAAAATATCCAAAGAAATGCAACTAAAAAGTTATTTTTATCATGTTTTTGTATCTCACACTAAATAAGCTCAATTATAAAAAAATCCTACTTAAAATATTATTTTGAAGTACAAAAATCAATTAAGAATCCAAGATTAAAGACTAAACGAGAGCATAAATATACACTCATTAGCTAGTACCCTTAAGGAGGAAGAGTACCCCTGAAGTTGAAAGCTTGAATCATTTGGAGTGCTTTTGGAGTCTTTACAAGATATATATTCAACTTGGTAAGAACAACTATTGAATCTTATTGATAAATGAAGAAATGAAATTAGTCATTGAGTTTGGGTGAACCGATATAAAATATGTTGTGTTGTTTACTTTACTTATTCACTAAGCGGTTTATTCTAATCCTATGCAAGAAAATCTAAGTTTTGTTCAACCCTCCTTTCAAAACTTAATTATTCCAACACTCATCAATTAGTATATATATATATATATATATATATATATATATATATATATATATATATATATATATATATATATATATATATATATATTCCCTTGAGTCATACAAACAAAAAAAACACACCGCATGCATGTAAAAAATTCAAAATGACTTAAAACTAAAAAAAAAAATATGAACTTTGATCTTCTAAAAGATAGAGAAGGAGATGAGAAATTATGAGAGAGGGTAGAGAAAAAGAAGAAGAATATTTTTATCAAAATATACATTTTTTCTTAAATGAAACTTATAAACTAATTTCTTTTAGGTTTAATTGTTTTCTTTGTCTCCGGTTTAGTTATAGTGTGTCAAGTTGGTCCACTCTTTTAAAAAAAGTTTCAATTACGTCCAAACTTAGTTTAAAAGTGTCAATTTCGTCCAAACATACTAAAATTTACGTCAATCAAGCTCTTTCCACTAAATATACAAAAATGACGTTAACTTTTTCTTTCTCTCTCCTTTGTTTTTCTATGCAATGCAACTTTTTGTCAATGTTTGTAGTGTCCTTATCTTTTGTGCAACTTGTAATCATTTTTAATGGTGGCTGTTTTATTTTATAATTTAAATGTTATTAGCAGAAAATTGCTTTTTATTATCTAATAAAAAAAATTATAATGCATGATAAGCACATATTCTTAAAAGAATGTGAAAATTTGTAATAATTATTTTAAAAAATATTTTGAAGGTAGTTCATTCCATCAACAGTTATTGTAAAAAAAATATCACAATTGTTTAAAATTAAACTCGGGATATAATTTAATTCACACTGGCCTTAAAAGATCTTTTGAATAAACTATAATTTTTCATCTTAAATTAATTTAAATCAATTTTAAAAACATTAAGCTTAAAAATTTATGCATAAAGTAATTTCATTTTACAAAATATTTGTACCCGTTTTTATGTAAAATTTTGCAAAATATTTTGTACCAGAATTTTATGTAGAATTTTACAAATTAAACTCGACAAACATTTCAAACTTTGAATTTTCCAATGCATACAATCGACTTTCTATTTCTTGTACTGATATTAAGATATCTGTCAAGTTTCCTTTATCAGAATTTGTTGAATGATATGTTATTCATCTCTTGAATTCTACAATTTTTTATTCTGACAGCTTTTATTGTAGTTTTCATCTTTATTAATTTTGTAATTAGTGCAAATGTATGTTGTAATTCATTTTCTCTTTGTCATATTTTTAGAAAGAATTCGTGTTAGTAGGAAGACCACTTATAATGGTGCATCATTTTCTAAAATTTTAATATATTATCTTTGAATTAAACGAAATCATAAACATTAATCATAAATATTATTGTGGAGTAATTTTTGACCAATCACATATTGACACGTAATCAATGTTCAAATGTTGTTAAAAAAATGTTGTCTAAATATCATTATCCTTAAAGGATAATGATATGGATAATGATATTTAGACAACATTTTTTTGACAATATTTGAACATTGATTACCTGTCAATCTGTGATTGTTCAAAAATTATTTCACAAAGTTTATTATTCAATTATTGCTATGCACGTTTTAAAATAAAATTAAATTGTTCGTCTTGGTTCTTAACAAAACTATTTCTAAGATTGATTTAGATAAGCGTAACCGAAAATGTATATCACAAATCAATCATTAATTTTTCGTTTTTTCTTTTTATCAAAATCTAATAAACCAATTACATATTTAACATGTCTGTCTTATAAATATTTTATAAAATTATTTATTTAATATTTTGATTGGATTTGATTATTAGAATAAATTCAAAATTATTGGTTTGAAAAGTAATCATTTTATGCTCAAAATACTAACAAAAAGTTGTATTGTACGTAAAAGCATAGGAGAGAAAAAGAAAAAGTTAACGCCGATTATGACTATTTAACCGAAAAAATTTGATTGACCCAAATTTTATTATATTTGGACGAAATTGACACTTTTAAACTAAATTTAAACATGATTAAAACTTTTTTAAAAAAGGTGGACAAACTTTGTCACCTTACAACTAAACCGGAATAAAAAAAAAACAATTAAACCTCTCTTTTATTTATTATTATTAATAATAAAGTAATCACGGGAAAAAAAACAATTAAACCTCTCTTTTATTTATTATTACTCTTTGTAATAGTAAAGTAATCACATGGTGTTTATAAAAGTCTATTTCTATTTTTAATTATCTTTTGAATCTTACATAGTATAGTTATGCCAGTTTATAATTAAAATGCAAGAACACAAGTAAACGATAAATTTTATAGGGCAAATGATAGTTTTTAATATTATGTATAGTAAGAATAATGATCCCAGTTTATAATTGAAAAGCAAGAACACAAGTAAACGATAAATTTGATAGGACAAATGATAGTTTTTAACATTGAGTAACGTGAAGTTGAATGGTTAAAGTGACAGGAGAAACTATCTAGGTGAAAATCACATAAGAAAATTAGGGTTTAACCTAAATAATTCGAAGCTTAAAACATAAACAAGAATCTGAGTATTATATTTGTGTGTAATTATTGAGCAAAGAAACGACAGAACACAGAAAAATACAAAGAAGATCAACCACCCACTATGAAGAAACAGCATAAGGTGCAACCTTTTCATAAAGAGCCATCAAACAAACAAATCATCTCTTCAATAAGGTATGTGTCATTCTCCTCGATGCTACCCAACTTATCTTTCCTAAAATAAATCTATAATTTTACCAATAAACAAACAATCAGAATTCTAGATCTAAAATATTATAATAGGCTATTCAACATCTACACTTTGAAAGAAAAAAAAAATTATGATTAAATCGATTAAAACACTGAGTTTCAATTCAGCCAATAAATTTTATGATGTTAAAACCTAAAATAAAAACATAAATATATGATTATTTATACTCGAAATGCATATAAAAACTTCAATAAAATATGTTACCTCTTAAATTAAAATTTCAATAATATACACCAATATCTATTGATACTAACAATTTTTTCAGACAAAAAAAAAATTAAGACTAGTACTTAATTTCTTTTATCAATTTAATTTTTTTCGATTTAATTATTGTTTGACTTATTTTCATCAATTTTTTAATTATTTAATCTATTTGTTAAACTACCTATAGGATTTATTTGGACATTAACCCGTTCACAACTTTTTGTTCGTCGAGATTTAACATTCTTCAATTTTGAAATCTGTTTGCGGTCAAGGAAAAAAAAAAAATCTTGTTCTTGTTAGACTAAGATATGTTCAGAATTACACGTATCACTTGTCTTCTCCATCTTCAGGTCTGGATATTCTCTATTAGTTCAGTAGATGAGTCTTCTTTTGGTATGTCTTGGAGTTTTCATTGGAAGAACTTACAAAAACACTCAAAGGCTCAAATTAGAGATGTATTGTAAATGAGAATATAACAATAATTCATATCACTAAAATATCTCGTAAACAATAACTATATATAATATTTACATCAACGTGTTTATTGAGGTTAGAGTTCATAGCCTTAGTTTTAGAGTTTACTAATTTGCTTAATTATCCTTAATTTGTCTTTACTTTGTTATGATTTCTCCTCTTACCTAGTTAAATGTTTGAGTGTCTCCTTCCATGTTGTAATGTTAATTGCAAAGACCTAGAAATGACATTTTATAAGTGATAGTTTAAAAATAGTGAAACTCGATTATTTTAATATTAAATGGATTTAATATAAATAGTTTCATTATGAACGAGTTTCATTAAAATACACCATATATCTAGAAACCATTTTTGTAGAGTTCTTAAACTTCTTTCTTAAGGGTTTCCTTCTCTACTTATCAGTTTGAAGATCAAAGACTGTTTGAGTGATCGTTGAGGCGAGGTTTTCTACTTCAACCGACCAGTTTTTGCAAAAGAGTAAGTTTATTTTTGCTCTTTTTCTTAGTTTATGCATTTTTTTCATACATGTGAGTTATATGAGCTTTGCATATGATTCTTAAGTCATCTATAAGACTCTTTGTTAATCAATGGTTTTAACGGTGTATCATAATCATGTTTCTATTATTTATAGGAGAAAATAAGGTTTTTTATGCCTGTGGAGTTGTCTTACGACCCTTAGAGCTTCTTAATCATTTTTTTAAGGTAAAGGAAGCTAGTTACTTTAATTTTAACCTATCGGCAAGTTTTAATTTATGATTGTATGCTTGTATGATAATTGATTTGTGCAATTGAGTTGCCTGATGAATTATAACTTGTTGAGTTAAGTTAGTAGTTTTGAATCGTCTTTAATAATCATATGTTGAAACGTTGATATGTTGTATGGTTGGGATTGCAATTAAGGTGAATTGAGTCATTGAATTATGTATAATCTAATGGTTGGTTGTTTTGGAATCTATGGTTGGTGTAAATTGGTTTTGTAGGGCTGGAATGGTATATATTTGTTGAATTCTGTTATACAGAATTGTGCAGACTTGTTGGGAAAACATATGCTCATTAGGCTAAGTCAAAGTATAAGAGATACTAACTTGGTAGTTGCGAGGCGAGAAAAATCTCGTTGGAAGAGACCAAAGTCGGGGAGTTCACTGATTTGACAGTCGTTGGGCGAGGACATACTTGTTAAGCAACTATTTAGAGAACTTAAATTTGTAAGTATTAGTGGTATTCTCGCTGAGCAAGCTATTTGGTTACCAAGCGAGTGTGTTGTCAAGCACTACTCTCTAAGCAAGCAGATTTGGTGGTTAAGCGAGTGTGTCGTCAGACCCTATTCACTGAGTGAGAAAATATTGTGGCTAAGTGAAGATATCATAATTTTAACTAAATTTGCATATAATTTTTATGACGGATTTAATATGTGTGATTAAGTAAATGTTAAAACAATGGTTGGTTTATCATGTGATATGAGAATGATTGGAACCGATCCAAGGAGGAATTGGTTGTGGTGTTGTTTAGTGTGAGCTTTGACATATGAAAGTTCAGAAAGTAGATATCATGAGCCATTCAACTCATATAGAGATGAATAAGGGTGGAGGAGAGAATGACAAGAAGTTTTTATCCTTGACTTTTGGTCTTAGGTGTAAAAGATTAATCTCGTGAGTAGTTGGGTGATAACCCCTATATTTAGAACTCCACAAAGTATAAATAATACTATGGGTGCACATCTACAATGAAGCTCCATCTCAAAGCACGTATCCAAATAATTGAGTCTAGAGTCAAATGTATGTACGTTTTCATTATGGTAGTATCTTATACATGTTCAACTACTATGACATTTTTTTTAATGGTTTTATGATGTTTCTTTTTGAACACTAGTTTACCCTTTCATCTTTGTGTATTTGTCTATTGTCTTTTTCCTTTGTAATGATCACTTAATGGTATGAGCAAATGAGGATGCTTTGGTAGATTGAATGTAAGACGAGAGTGGTGCTAAAACTTAGAAGTAGATAATTTAGTTTCCTGTCTATATTAATCTTTAAAAAACAATATTATATTTCTCACTTGGTGTAATATTACTATTAAAGATATAGGACTTTATATTTATATATGTATATTTGATATTATAGTTATGTATGAAATAACTATAATAACCTTTTATTTATATATATATATATATATATATATATATATTATACATAACATTTCTATTATAAATAATTAATTTAATTTAATAAAATTATTACAAAATTTAAATAACAAAGTAATAAAATGAAATATATTAATAAAAATAAGATTAACAACAAATTATGTATACGAACAATTAGACAAAAAATTCTCTTTATAATTAACTAGTAAAATCATGTGCACACGTGTATTTACTCTTTACAAGCAAAAATTTATTAAACTATAAAATTATTTTATAAAAATTGTAATTTTTTGTTATATAAACATTTTTTTATTAAAAATAATTATTTAAATTCCAAAATGATTATTGAAAGTATAAAGTTAAAAATTATTTTCTATTATGAATAATTATTTGAATTTAAAAATATATTAGCAAAGAATAAAATTTTAAAAATAATTATAGATAAAAAATTACTATATTTGTTTTTTCTAATATAATAGTAGTAAAAGAACAGTGAAAATTTACATAAAAAAAATTAAAAAGATATTAATAGAGGCAGTTTTTTATTTTACGACAGCTCAATCTGAAGGTAGATAGATATTCTGAATTGTTCCTACAGACCAGAAACTCTTGAGAAATTAATGAAAAATATGTTTTTGTTGATTTTAACCTTTACCACTAAATCTAGGTGTCGGTTGGTGGAATGCCTACACTATACTTTTAAATATAAATATTCGTCTCAACAAAATTTATATTATATAATTAATCGAAAGTTTCTAATTAAAGTTTTTTTTATGATAAAGCCTATGATGAGACTTGTGATAGAATCTATAATTAAGTTTGTAATGTCTATAGTGAATTCTGGAATAGATTTTGGTTCAAATACTAAAAAGAAAACGTTTTTCATTTTTAGAGTCAACTCAGGTTTCACGCATTGCATTGGAGCAATTTTTTTCAACACGTGCTATTATCATCCACAGCACATTCTTCAAAAAAGTTTATTCACTAAATTCGATACCTCTAGTGCTTTCTGCACCACACTTATCTTCAACCACACAGTGGCCTCCAATAGCAGAAAAAAGTAGGTCCAGTATAAAATTGATGTCATGACATTTTAGCAATGAAAAGGGTAAAAAGTAGGCACTGAGAGATAAACACTGTGCATGTGTTCAGCCGCCTTAGCCAATTCATGAGATTGCCCTTTCGCTGTCTATGAAAACCCACATTCATTGGTCTTCAATCTTCAACAATGAAAACCCCTTTGCTCTTTCATGGACCAATCACACATCAAAACATCATAACAGTGTGGTCCCACCACACAGCATCAACACGCAACCCAAATGGAATTCAACTTGGCATCAGCCGAACAACTGTTCTGGGGGGCCATTCTCACATGGGAAAGGATAAGCATAATCAAATGTCATCATAAAGGACAAACCTTTCATCCAATCCACAATTTTTCCCTCAACTGGGTCACACATTTTAGATTCGTGAAACCAAAATTTGGAAGAACATTCAAGTCTTATTTATATCACAGTCTTACATGGTATAAGTAACAGAAGGCTAGGCTGATGAAAAGCACACAAAGCATATATGTAAGTTTTTTATTGTAACAAACACTAGACCTGTAAAGCATATAAGCATATAATATCTAGCTCTAGGCCTATAGAATTACATGTGAAGAAAACTTTAAGCTGAAGGAACTTCACATGAAAATAAAAGTTCACAACAATGAGCTTGAGCTTCCTGATTCCACTTGTCACTTTCACTGGTACCATACAGAAAAATCTGTCTGTTTCTGAAGAGCATCCATTCCTACTCCTTGCATATCCTCCTTGAAATCAAATGATGCCAAATCACAAAAGGACCCAAACATGGAATGAAAGTTACTGTTGTTGTTGTGATTGGTCTCAAAGGGGCTATTCAAAGCTTTGAACCGGTCAAATTGGCATTCGTCTCTTGCAAAAGTATGATGATTATTTGACATGGTAGCTTCGTCAAAGACGTTTCCTTCCATAGTGATTCCTCGACCGCGAATGAAGTTGTCCTGTTGATGCTGCTGCATGCCATGCTGAGGAAAGTTCAAAACCTCGCCAGCTACACGATTACATGAACTCATGTTCTTGTTGCCCTGAACGTTTGTATCGTAGTTAGTCATAAGGTCGCTGATTCTTTTCTTGCCATCTTCTGAAACTTCAAGTCCAGTGAGATCAATTACAGACGGGGCCATGTTAGCAGACTGAGCAGTAGACTTGGGTGGAACAAAGGACTGGGTGTATATCACTGGCTTTACCTCATTAACATGAAAGTTTGGACCCCCAAAATCTGAAGGACCTCTGAATGCACAAATTAACCTATGATTGTCTCTAGAAATTCTATCAGGGAAACCAAGCTGAACTTGACTGTAAGGACATTGAGGCTGTTCACATGTGTAAATCTTCAAATCCATCATGTTAAAGTCATTAGAGGCCTTCCTCTTCCTAAGAAGATCCAAATTTGTTGTAACTGCCTCTCCCTTGATAGAAAAAGAGGGCTGCTGAACACTCATAGTTCCCCTCATTCTCTCCATCCCCAGATTGGACATGTGAATATTCTCCTGTTTCCTCTCTTCCACATCGAAGTTAGGCTCATCCTCACCCCCTTCAACATCATATTCATTGCCATCATTGACCACCAAAGATCCACTCCCTCCACCAGAGGCTAATGGGGGAATATAATCAGGGTAAAGCTCTCTTGCCAAGGCCTCCTCCTGATTGATGATTGCCAACCAGGTTGCACTTTCCTTGGCTGTCATCTTATCCTGAAGGCACTTAGACTGCCTCACAAGCTTCCGAATTTTGGCAATATCTGGGGACATGTGCTTTATAACTGCAGTCAGAACACCAACTTTCCATGCCTTCTTTAGGTCATGGGGCTTCTTGTAAGGAGGAGGACTCTGATCTTTAGGTAAACCAATTTGTGGCCACCATACTTCATTTCCTGTGGGCCACCATGGTGGAGGAATACCCTTCTCCAAGGGAAACCTCCTCTGAGGAGGATCACAGTGTTGCATGAGTGCTGACAAGAGAGAACCCAAGGTTGTGTCCTGCAGCTCTTGCAAGGTATGTGGAGTTGGACCAATCGAATTGCATCCATCATTCCTTCCAGGGATAGCATTATCAGCCTGGTACTTTGTTATAGCAGCAGGTCCATTTCGATCAAACCTCACTTTATCCTTCCACCATTCACGAAGATTATCAGATGCTCCTGTCACTGGTTTACCCTTCTCGGGGATTATCCCATAAACAAATCCTTGTGCCTTGCAAACCTCCATCATCTTCAGCATGTACTTCAAGATTCCATCTTGAGCCCTGGACATCTTTTTCCTCCTTGCCTGTTCTTGAGACTGCCTCTGCTTCACGGCATCGATTCCTTCTTTGGATTTACTTTGCTCCTTCAATCTCTTGAGAAGCATTTTGTCCTTCCACATCCGGTGCTCAAGCTCATCTACTCCAATTTCTTCATCACTAAAATCATCCTCAACTATGGCCTCTGGATCAGCTTGCCCAGTGGTAATATTTTCTTCTCCAAGGGTCGCAGTGACAGTATCCAAATCATTGCAAAACCCCATCTCATCAAACATCATCATCATCATCTTCCGTGGAAAGATATGGATCCAACCAAAAAGCGTTTCACACTGAAAGTGGTGTGATAGATTTCAAATTTTACACTCTACCACTGTGCACCAATTCAAGTTAACAAATTCTTCGATTTTAAAGGCCTCCGCACCTGCCAACAACAACACAAAACAATCGACATGTTGCAATAACCAGATATTGTCCAGATGAAGAAATCAGTACTTCATAAAATATGCACACATATCTCCGAGTTACATATAGCAGACACAAAGTTTCAATATGCTAAGATTATCAATTAAAAAATTAATATAGGCTAAAAACATGAATAAAATAATCTCAAGTTACTAATCACCGAAGAAATCATTACAAAAAAGTTGATAGAAGGATACAAGTTACAGCTAACAGGAAAATAGGGCTTTGAAAAACTTTTGGCTACAAAGTCAACTTTTGAGCTCTTAAAAGCTGCAATCACAATTGTAGCCTTCTCAGGCATGAAATTTGATGAAAACAAATAGATCAGGGAAATCCTAATTCCACAGATCCAGTTCATCAACGAATCAAACATGAAAGCAAAAGAAACAATAGTACAGACAATAAATGACTATTCCTATGCAAACAAACACAATAAATGAAAAATTCAGAAGATTGTCATAAATCCAGCTTGAAAAGTTGCAGCTGTCAGACACAATACAGAAAGTATTTAATTGATGAGGATAACTATCAAGCTAGTACCCCCTAGAACACCACTCTAAGAAAAGAGAGACCTTCCAACATTATGAGTAAAATGAAAAGGAAAAAAAAAAAAAAAAACTTTTTCATCATATGTCATTAAAAGGGAGCAAAACTGCCATATACCCCAAATAATAACAAAGAAAAAACAACTCAAACCCACGAATCTGATTGACCAACCAGACAGCAAGAAGGAGTTGAACAGTCAAAAGGGTAAGCACAACATGAAGTGCACAGAACATTACCAGAAGATGCAGAGAAGCGTCCTAGGTTGCCACAAGTCAATAAGTGAAGAAGAAGAAGAAAAAGAAGATGGTTTGTGTAGAGACTTTCAGCAGAGAAGGTGGGAAGAAAGAGAGAGAAGAGAGAAAGAGGAAAGGGACAAAGAGTTAAACTTCATCCCGGTTTTATTGCCATAGTGGCGGGTAGTCCAAGGTGAATGTGAAGATAGTGGGTGACGGGAGGGTTTAAACCTATAATGTGGAACAATATTTATAACATAGGTGAATTATTTTTTCAAATCAGATATTCTTGGCGTTATTTAAAAAATTAGAAAAAAAAATTAAACTATAGTAAAATTTAGCAATTTTATTTATTTGTTTATTTTCATTTATATGGGACACCTCTTATGTTAAGTTTATTCCATTTTTATTTTTCAATAAATTACTTTTCTTATAGAAAATATTTTTTTTTAAAATGTCACACCTTAATAAAAGAGCATAATAATTCATTAATTTATCATTTATTATTTCATAAATACAATTTTTTTATCCAAATTATATCTTATACAGAGTAATTTACACCTTAAGTTTTGGAGATAAAAAAAATGTATGGTTTTATTTTTAATATTACGATGGAAAGTGAAAATTAGAAAAAGAAAGGAATAAAGAAAATTGAAATAGAAAATAAATTTCCTTACGTTATATTAAGAGAGTGAAAATAAGTTATAAAGTTTTAAAACATTATTTATTTTGAATAATTTTTTATTGTTGATATTATTTTATTATTATAATAAAAATTTACTAATACTTTTAAATAAATAACGAAATTTTGTGTGTTGATTTCGATTAGTTGATGTGTAAAGAAAGAAGAAAAGAAAGGGCATAAGAGAAGAGAAATGTTTATGAATATACAGAGAACCATCTCTTTTATATATATATATATATATATATATATATATATATATATATATATATATATATATATATTCGAAAGATTTATTACAAAATCAAATATTAAAATACATCTCATTGAATTTTATAATGTTTTTTAAAGAAAAAAATTAAAAAAATATGAAAATCATGAGCATAATTAAAAAATAATTTAAGTCATTAAGTAAATTATAATTTTATTTTAATTTTACAAAATGTTAAATTCGTTATACGAGCCAGTTTATGTTCATTAGGCTAGTGAATCTCATTTTTATGTTTTGTTATTTTTATGTATTTTGGACTTTGAACTTTATTTGAGGGTTTTTAGGCTTTCTTAAACTTGTGTATTTATGTATAGAGGTATCAAAACCTAATGTAAACACTTTTGAATCATATTATATGCATTTGTATTCTTTGGGAGAGGATTTTATTGGTTCTTGGATCAGAATTATGATTCTTAACAATGATTAACATTTTTGTGACGAATCTTCACTTGACTTATCAATATATTAGATTGTGGCATCCTCGTCTCCTTCTGCATTCTTCTTTGATTTATTTTGTTGTGCCTCTTGAGGATTCAAATTAAAAATCAATTGTGCTCTTTCTTGGATAAGATCGTATCATCTAATATTAGAGCAAGGTTATGGTTTGAAATTTTTTTTCTTTTATCTTATCTTTTTGTCATATTAAAAACAAACCAATATTTTGTCCAATTTCATTAAGTTTTTAATTTTTCGTGTTTTTTGTGTTATTCGTTTAAATTATGTATTTCCACAATTGATTCGTGAAAATTTTCTTTTTTTTTTGTGTTTTATGTTAATTATAGTCCTAATTAACTATTTACCTTGATCTTACATGGGTTTAGGTGTTTAAAGTGCAATCTATTTAGTTTTCTTTGTTTGTGTGTTGAACTGCAAAATTAAAGGCAATCGGTCCTCCTATCCCTATGTTTAGGTAATATTACTCCCGAGAGAATTCCCTCATGTCTAGATCTACCCACATATGTCCATATAGATATAATCAAAGATTATGCTATTGAATAATGTCTTAAACAAAGCATGCAAATATAATGGAGGAAAAACTCTAACAATTAATAAAACAAAGAATATGAATGAAGCATCAATTCAATATATGAGAGTTTCAATAGGATTACATTGTTTCCCCAACAACAATAGAGGTTTATTTCACCATAGACATGGTGAAACTAAATGAAAAGAATGAAAAGATAAACCCTAGATTGATAAGTTGGAGCTCCCGCATCCAAAATCTACCTCCAAGGGGGTGAAGAAGGTGTTTTTGCGTCCTTTTAGCCAAAAGATAGCCTCTCTGACTTGTGAAAATCTATTTATAGTTCATTAAAATCATTAGAAACTAGCCCACGCCCAAGAAAATGGCGCTCAGCAGTAGGTGCGACACACATCTAGTGCTCAACGGTGACGCTCAGGCGCAAAACAGTGAAAACTAGCACTCAACGGTGGCGCTCAATGCCACCTGCGATACTGAAACTGCACTCTGGTAGACTTTTCAGCATTCTGGTTGATTGATTGACTTTCTGGTTGACTGGTTGACTTTTCTGATTGATTGGTTGACTTTTCTACATTCCAACCATTTGATACTTTAACTCTTCTTTCAATTCATTCCAATAACTTACAAAATCAAGGGAATTTAGTGATAAAATCATAAAGCATATCCTCAACTCTCTTATTCACAAAACTAAAGCAAAATCATGAGTCCAAACAAGTTTTTAAGTCAAAAAGGGTGCATTAAGTAACAAAATTAAGTATTAAAATAATGGTTTTTCAACTTTTATCAGGGATCCATGCCAAAAAGAAACAAATATATTAAGAAAAAAGGAAGAGAAAGTAAGAATCCAAGAGTATAAAAAATAAAAATTGTATAGTTCAACACAAATTATTCTGTTGCACTATTACTTATGATTGTTAATTTATTGAATTATATTCAATTTCTTTTTTTTAGAGTTTATGCGTTGTTGATAACAGTCTAAAAATTGTTATTTTCATGCTTAAATTTGATAGTAAAACACACCCTTTGTGGCTTAGAATGAGCTTTAAATAAAGTAAAACACTTAGTTGAGTCTCTTGAGAGTCAAAAGTTGGTTTTAGAGATATTATGCTTGTTTTGCAGGGTTTTTAGATGAATTAAAGATGGAAGTGAAGTAAGGTGGACTTAGACCCATGAAAGAAGGAGAAAAATGATGAAAAGAAGGGTCAAGCAAGCCGTTGAGCGCCAGAAAGGTCCATTGAGCGCTCAGAGCGATTAGAGGGAAACCGCTCATTGGCAAAACTGCCCGCTGAGCGGTCAAAGCGGCAAGAGGAAAACCGCTGAGCGGTGAATTTAGGCGCCTGGGCGGTTGTCTGTTTTTTTAGCTAGATTCTGTAAATCTTTCTGTAATTTATCTGTTATCTTTTTGGGCTTATATATAGCCCTAGTGCGAATTAGAAGGGGATTCTTTTGGCAGAGAGAAACGTCCAGAGCTATTCCACACCTTGGAGGAGGTTCCTTGGATGCTTAGGCTCCATTCAACCAAGTTTAGGGTTATTTCTCCCATTCTTTCATTATTTTCATCTAATTTCACCATGATTATGGTGAACTAAACCATTTGTTGTTGGGGAACAATGTAATCTTTTGAAACTCTCATATATTCAAATTCTTATTTATTTCATATGTTTGTCATATACTTGTTTATCGATTGTTGGGTTCTCATCTCTGCTCAATGCTTTTATTGTTTAACTCATTCAGTAAAAGATGTTTGTCTTTATCGATATGGGGACGTACGNTAATGNCATGAACTGGTGGGAAATTCCTTGATTATGCCAATATCGCCTAGGGATAGGGGTAGTACGGTCAATTGTAATTGCTTCAGATCGCATTGCATTATTGGTTACTAGGGGAGGCTAGGGATAGCAAGCTGGTAATTAATAATAGGCTCTTTTCACCAAGGGATTGGGTTAAGGGTAAATAAGAAAGTATGCATGGCAATTAGATGAATAAGTGAAGTAAATAAGAAGAGTAGATATATGAGAGTGGATAAGATGAAATTGTAAACCCCAACAACACCATTCATTCATAGTTTCTCAAAACCAATTGAATCAACTGCATTGCATGTTTATTTTTGTTCTTTGCATATAACCACCAAATTTGTTCTCTTCTCAAGTCTTACGCGATTAGGTTACATGAAAGTTAAGGCCTAAGAGTCCTTTGGGAAAACGATACTCGGACTTACCCGTTTATATTACTTGATAACGATCTGGTACACTTCCTAGGGACTTAACAATTGTCTCATTTAAATCTTTTTGGTAGTTCTATTATTTTTTGATTTTCTAGTTTTGTGTCTTTTTAAAAATTCATTGAAGTTTTGTCTAGAGTTTTGTATTTTGTTTTACCTGGTTTTAGTTAAGATTTAGAACTTGCAATTGTTAAGACAAGATCATCTAGAAAGAGTAAACCATCTAGAAACCCGAGTTTTGAAGTTTAACAATAATCATTAAATGAGATATCCTTTTAGGAAGAGAAGTGCTTAGTTGACTTGTAACGTTTAAGCACTTGCTCAAGTCAAGTGAAAACAACACATTATACGAGAAACTAAGTAAATTGTCCAAATGCTAATATACAATCTTCTCAAAATAAGAACATAACACAATAGTGTTTTTCTAAAATCTATATAATCTAAACACATTATTTACAGGAAGTGTCTGGTCAATAAGAAAAGTCTACATGAAAGCTTTAGAGATAACATACCTAAGAATTTGTACTCATGTAGCGACGAAAAGGAATATGTGCAAAATAGTAAGATATATTCTCAAGCTCTCAAATTGAAATATCTTTAATTAAGAATCATAATAACATTGAAGCTTAAATGGACTATATCAAAAAGCAATGTTGTAAGCAAAAGTATCCCATAAGAACATCATTTGATGAAAAATAAGCTAAAATATACATCGGAAACAACTTTTCATAAGAGTTCAATGTCTCATGTCATCTATTGTCAAAAAAACTATACATCATCCAACCCTTATTGAATGGTATACTCGAACGATGCATTAATTTCTAAGAAATATGACAAGATGTTTTGAACAAGCAATACTAGGTAATGGCTATAAATGTTTAAAACATTTAATGTATGTATTGTAAAGTGTTATTTTGCTTGCATACCTTGTCCTTGTTATTTATGCAAAACAATAATACACAAAGGATTAATCAGAACATCTAGAGCAAATCTTTTGAAGGCTTATACTCTAACAGAACCATACAAGCTACTCTTAAATGAAGACTCTGATAAAGCATTGTACCTCTGATGAAAAGACAAAAGTATGATCTCTCATCCAAATGGTTGCCTGCTCTTTTGAAAAATCAACTCAGAATTCAATGGTCATCTTTCAAAAGGGCCTATATAAAGAAGATCAACTAAAAAGAAGAAAGTTGCTAACTTGAGAAAAGTGTAGAAGGATGGTTGAAGCAGAAATATAGAAAAGGTGAATAAAAGAGGGAGGAAATAAAAGAAGAAAGAGAGAGAGAAAGAGAGAAAGTATGCTGAGGGAAAATTATTATTCATCAACTCTACCCGATCTCAAAGCTTATATCGTCTAATACTCTTCAATCCAACAAATGTGATGGAAGCAAGCTGAAATCAGAGAAAACTTGAAGAGAAAACCATCATCCAATGTGGTTCCTTATGTTCTCTTCATGTCTACAATGTTCTAAAATGAAAGGAAGAGAAAGAAGAACAAAAAGAAGAACAAAAAAAAAAAAATAGAAGAGAAAAGAGAAGAGAAAGAGAGAAAAAGAACTTCATGAGCTCATATCGTCTAACGCTCTTCAATTTAAGAGTAGAAATATCAAGAATTCACAAATTGATTCATATTGTTGTAATGCTCTTTGTGAGAGTTTATTTAATCTATATTTGTGTTAAGACCTCAGCAAGTGTACTAAATCGTATCAAGTAATATAAAATGGTAAGAGCAAGTATCGTATCCCAGAAGACTCACGACACTAGACAATTATGTAATCGCTTAACTAAGACTTAAGAACAATTTCAATGGTTTAAAATGAAAATGCAACAAAAGTAAATATGAATGCAATTTTGATCAATTGGGGGAAAAACACAAGAATGAATGGATGTTGTTGAAAATATGAGATGATTATGTTGTTGGTGTTTAGATTTCACCTAATCAATTTCATGCATATAAGAATTCTTCTTCTTCATTAAATTGTTAATGTCACTTTCTAAATTACTTAACACCCAATGTCTCGGCGAAGAAAGCCTATCCTTAATTACTAGACCACAATGTCTTGCATCCCTAATAATTAATTTTGAATTACGATCAAAAGCTTAAGACAACCAAACCTCCTATCCCTATGTTTAGGAAATATTACTTTTGGGAGAAATTCTCCAGATTCTGGTTTCTAGGTATTTCCCAATAACAAAGAAGACCATAAAATAATGCTATGAATGATCAAAACATAACACATAATGAGCATAGGATAAAATCCCTAACAATTAATGAAAGAAGCATATAATAAATTAGAACAAATTCAAATACACGAGAGTTATAAGGTTACATCTTCCCCAACAACAAATAAGGTTTAGTTCTCCATTGTCATGGAGAAACTAGGTGTATAATGGAATGAAAGAGATAGAAAAAACCTAAAAAGTGAAGAGGAGAGCTCCCGTATCCAATTCTGCCTCCAAAAGGTCGAAAAGTGTGAATTTGCACTTCTTCAAAAAGATACCAACCCTAAGGTGCATAGGTGATAACGGTTGAAAAACCATTATTTTTATACTTAATTTTGATACTTAATGCACTATTCTCTCGGGAGCAATATTACCTAGACATAGGGTAGGAGGACCGATTGCCTTTAAGCTTCTGTGCGAATTATGTAATGCATGATCAATTGCTAGGGAGACTAGACATTGTAAACTGGTAATTAGGAGTAGTCCCTTTTCACCAAGACATTGGGATTAGGGTAAATTAGAAAGTGACATTAACATTAATGAATGAGTAGAATTCTTAGATATATGAGAGTAGATATTATGAAATCATAAACCTCAACAACATAATTCATTCATACATCATTCACCCGCGTTATCTTTTGGTCAATTGATCAAAACCTTTGCATGCATATTTAATTTTCGTTTTTGCATTATAAAACCCTATTTTTTGTTATTCAAGTCTTAAATAATCAAGAAATCAGATGGACAATCAGGCTTGATATGTCCTTCCTTTCCACATTCGTAACACTGCACAAAATCTATTCTGAAGCTTTTCTTTTTGCCTTGACCTGCATGATTAGTCAGTTAACTGTCATTATTGTTAACACCCTAGCAAGTGTATCGAATCGTATCAAGTAATAATTAGACAGTAAGTTCGAATATCGTTTCCCAAGGGACTCTTAGGCCTAATCATGTATGTGAATTGATTTGTTAAGATTTGACAAAGAATGAATTTAGAGTTTGTAACGCAACAACTAAAATAAACATGCAAATGCAAAAGCTTGATCAATTGACAGATAAAGATATGGATGAATGGTGTTGTTGGGGTTTACGGTTTCATCCTAATCCACTCTCCTATATTTATTATTCTTATTGAATTAAACTTTGTTATCAATGTTCATGCAACTTTCTAAATTACTCTAAACCTGATGTCTCGGTGAAGAAAGCCTACTCCCAATTACTAGTTTACTATGTCTAGTCTCCCTAGTAACTAGTCGTGCATTTCACTATATAGAAGCTTAAAACAATTGACCTTCATATTCCTATGTCTAGGTAATATTGCATAATCAAGAGAATTCCCCTAATGACTACATTTCCCCGTATATGTCCATATCGACGAAATCAATGATCATGACATCGAATGAGTTAAACAATACAAGCATAAAGTATAAAGAAGAAAACTCAAACTATTGATAACTAAAGTATATGAATAAAATAAGAACTTCGATATAAGAGAGTTTCAAAAGGATTACATCGTTCCCCAACAACAAAGGGTTTAGTTCACCATTGTCATGGTGAAACTATATGAATTGAATGGAAAATATGAAAGAGATAACCCTAGAATTGAATGGTTGGAGCTTTCGCATCCAAAATCCGCCTCTAAGGAGTAAGAATGGGTGTTTATGCGTCTTTTCTCTGCCAAAAGATAACCCTAAGGTTCGTGCAAATCTATTTATAATCTATGAAAAATTACAGAAACATGCCCAAGCCCAACTACAGTGCTCATCGTTGGTTTCATCGCTCAGCGGTAGGTGTAGCACACAAGTGGGATGCTCAGCGTTCACACCCAAGTGTTTGATAGTGCTGTGTCTGGAAAGGCCAACGCTCAACACTGGATCTGACGGTCAGCGGTGTGTGCGACTCTAACTTTTCCCCTCAGTGTATTGATTGTTATATTTACTACACATGTTTGATGTACTGTGATGTATGTTCCTATGTTGATTGCTTGATATATTTGTGGAACATTCTTACATGCTTATGTGCTATGTGAAATGCTTTATTACATGTATTTTATTGCACATTTTTCAAAGAGAAAAATCACAAGCACTTTCGTGAACTTATAACTGTGTGACAAAGTTATAGTCCAATCGAATACATTTGTCATGGATTTGACTATTCTAAAACCTTTGTACAGATTTTGAGAATCAGTGCTCTGTGATGTTTTGGATTGAAAAGAATTGCAAAATGTTTTTCCATGATTCAGTCGACTTTTTCCAGAGTACATTCGACTGTATTATTGATCTGTTTTGGAATTTCGTTATGCTTACACGCTCCAACGACTATATATTTAGAAGTTAGTTAAGCATTGATGACTTGGTCAACTGTATTGAATGTGTGTTGATTCATGTTGACTGAGAGCCTCTATGTTGACTGTCTGTTATAATTGTAATAATACAGTCGACTGAATTAGTAGACTATTCGACTGAGAAACAATCTGACTGACAGAAAACTATAAATTGGCTGAACACGAGTTATTCAAACACTTTTGATGATCTAACATTTTCATTCTTGTTTTAGATTGAATTCTCTGTGTTAACAATTCCAAGAATTCTCCAAGAAGACGATGGTGATCTATCTTGAGAGAGATTCAAGGGGAGAAGGCTTATGCGCTGACTGTGTGATCAGAAACTGCACAAAGAAGGTGCTTCTTGATTGATCATTGAAGGCTTGGCATCCTGTGAAGACTGTTGGGTTGTTTGAAGGCTTGGCATCCTCTGAAGAATGCTGAAATTGAATTATTGTGATACAGGGGTTACACGTTGAGGATAGTTCGACGTGGGTTCAGATTGCAGAAGAGGGGATTCTTGCTGCAAGTCTGATTTTGGTTATTGCAACTATATTTTGGTTTTGGGTTAGAGAGGAGATTTATATTTTTGACGTGAGATCTTCTATAAATTCCTTGTTGTAAAAACCGCAACCTATATAGTGCATTTGCTTCTTGGGTTGGAAGGACACTAGATGTAGGCATTGTTGGCCGAACCAGTATAAAAACTAGTGTTTGATTTTCTCTATCCCTGCACTCTTTAATTCCAGTCGACTTTATCTTTTACGCAATCAACTACATTTTTCCGCTGCATATAAATTTTCATTACTTGCATTTCAAGAAAGATAAAAAAAGCTTCATACTTTGGATAAAAGATTGCGAAAAGATTTTGTTTTTGAAACATCACCAATTCACCCCTTCTTAGTGTAAAGCGAAGCCTACTTGTTTCCCAACAATTGGCACCATAGCTGGTTTTCATAAAACCTGAGGATGGCTTCTTGATTTCAAACTTTTGGTGAAGGTGCTCTAACAAATAGACCACCTCTGTATGCTGGTGAAAATTATCCTTTTTGGAAAATTCGAATGCAAATCTTTCTTGAATCGCAAGATAAGGGAATTTTAGATGCCACTTTGAATGGTGCATATGTGCCTACAAAAACAGTTGATAAAGAAACTGTTTTAAAACCTTTTACTGAGTGGAATGCTGATGAATATAGAAAAGCTCAGTATGATATTAAAGCTAGAAATATAATTGCCTCTGCACTGACAATTGATGAAATTTTCAAGATATCTCAATGCAAATCTGCAAAGGAAATGTGATTTCTTAGAGGTAACTCATGAAGGCATGGATGAAGTCAAGAGAGCTAGAAATAACTCATTGATACAAGATTATGAATTGTTCAGAATGAAGGCTGAAGAAAACATCTATGATGTGCAGAAACTATTCACTCATATTGTAAATCATCTAATGGCTCTTGGCAAAGTGTTTGATAAGGAAGAGATCAACATCAAGATTTTGAAAAGTCTGAACAGGAGTTGGCAACCAAAAGTCACTACAATCTCCAAATCCAAAGATCTTACAACTATGAACATGGCTACCTTGTTTGGCAAGCTACGAGAACATGAGTTGGAACTTGGTAGATTAAAGGATGAAGATGAGATTAAAGAGAACAAGTCCATTGCTCCGAAAGCTTCAAGCAAGAACAACGGAGAAACAGAAATGGATGAGAAAGAATTAATGACCTTGATGGTAAGAAAGTTTAGTCGACTTATGCAAAATGATAGTCAACTGTCTAACCATGCAGGTCAAAGCAAAAAGAAGAGCTTTAGTACAAATGTTGTCCAGTGCTATAAATGTGGAAAGGAAGGTCACATCAAGCCTGATTGTCCTGACTTACAGCCAAAGCAGAAAGGAAAGAATCAAAGTAGAAATATGAAAAGAAAAGGAGCTTACATTGCTTGGGAGAACTCAGATTCTGAGAAATCAAGTGATGAAGATTCTGATCAAGAGGAGGAATCGAATCTGTGCTATATGACAGGAGTAACATGGGATGACTATGACAGTGATGCAGACATATCAAATGAAGCAGTGGAAGTCAAGTATGATCTGCTGCAAGATGCATTTAAAGAGCTACATGCTGAAGCTATGCGACTGCAATATAATGTAAATCGACTGAGCTCTGAAAGAAGAGACTTTGAAATAACCTAGTTGCAGAAAATGAGAAATTAGAAAAAGAATTGAATGAAGCTTTTTTATTTGCTAAGGATGTAGAAACTCAAACTGTTACAGTAGAAAAGACTTGTGAAAATTGTCCTACTCATATTGAAAAGATAAGTTACTTAACTAGCACTCTAGCTAAGTTTACACAAGGTAGAGACAATTTAGGTGCTGTTTTAAACTCATATGGCTGAGCTATTAATAGACAAGGAATTGGTTACAAAGCTCAATCTAACAGAACCAATGCTAGGAATTTCACTGATTTGAATAAACCTGCTATAAATGCATGCTTTTATTGCAATTGTATTGGTCATACTATTAGAAACTGTTATTACAGAAATGTTGTTGTTCCTAAGGGATTGTATGTACGGATACCAAAGGAACCAGTGACAAGGTTTAACAATCATGGACCCAAAGCAAAATGGGTACCAGTAACCAAAATTTAGTTGTATTGCAGGATACACAACTGATGCAGATTGATCTCAAGGATGAATCAATTATGGAACACATAAAAAATCTTGAGTATCTACAACTGGTAAAACTGTATCTATCTGCTGCATCATGCTTATATTGATTGGTTGTTGCTATATATTATTTGTGTTGTATGCTTAACTGTTTGCTTGATTGAATTTGTTTGAAAAATGATTTTCTCGAGTCACAGTTGACTCCAATATTAATTCAATCGACTAAGTTATATGATTGTATGTAAAAATTTGTTTTTGAACGTTAGAATTTAAACTTGGGTTTTAATGATAACTTTTGATGTGTTTTCCTTCTATAAATGGATGTGATAGTTTGATGCACTCACATACACTGGATAAACAAAACCCTTATTCTGATTCTTGTGAAACCTTTCCCTCACTTTTCTCAAATGACTGCCTCTTCTTCAAGACCTGGAAAACGACCTATGTCAGCAAGAAGAGAGACTGATCCCTCTGGATGGATCAGTGATGATAAAACCAGAGAAAGATTTCTCATTATGCGGACACTCAAAGAAGTAGTCAGACATCAAATGACTGAACTAGCTCTGTTCAAACAAGAGCAATTTATGTTTCATGATGATCTCAAATTTCAAGGTCTTGACAAGTTCATTCAAATGAAGGGCGATTGCTATAATGAACTTGTGGAAGTTTTCAACTACAATGTTAAAGAAGTTAATGGGAACATTCATTCACGGGTAAAAGGTGTAGACATCGTTATCGATAATGATATGTGATGGAAGTTTGCTGAACTGAGAAATGATGGAGAGTTGTCTCACAAATTTGACTGTCCACGATACAAGAAGATACGGAAAACCGAAATGTTCAAGAGTTTTATGAGATACCGAGGAAGGTATAGAAAGGAAAAAGTTTTCTTATTCAAATGGCTTGATAAGGAAGAAAAAGTTATTGCTTTCATCATAGGACATATCCTATTACCAAGAAGATATAACATCACGAAACTAACTCCTATGGATGTTTGCTTACTATATGCTATTGAACATAGGATACAAACAAATTGGGTTGTTGTCTTTAAAGAACACATCCTAGAAGTAGGAACAGGTGAATGGCAAAGGCTTCCGTATGATGTTTTCGTAAGCAAAGTCCTAGAACATTGCGGTGTCAACCTCACTAGAGAAAATAAACAAACATGTGGCAAACAAAATATTATTGGAAAGGCCACTCTAACTTGCATTGGAATGAAGAAAACTCCTCAAGGATGGATATTCAGTGATGAAGAAGACTCCCTGAAAGGAAAAGAGTCATCGGTAAATCATGAAAGTGATCAAGAATTTGGTTCACCAAAGCCTGAGTTTGAAACTCGTGTAAACGACAAATTTAAAAGGACATAAAAAAGGATAAACAACTTCAACAAGTCATTGACATCTTTAAATGAGAAGATGGACATCTTATTCAAACACTTTATTGAGGTTTCATCATCATCTGAAGAATCTGAAAGAGAAGATATAGATGTTCTTAGCGAAGAAAACACTTATATGGAATCGTCTGAATCAGAATAGAGTTTTGTTTATCCTGTAGTGTTTTGAGTCATAGTCTATGTTTTCAATTTGTGTTTGGCATATAAAGCCATCTTTTGTTGTGTTTTTATTTTGGTTTCCTTGTTCTGATCTTATCATTGTAATATCTTTTTCAAGGAAATGAAATTAGATATTTTGAATCAATCCAGTTGCCATTAATCTGTTTGAACAATATCTGAAATACTGATTGATTAATTCGACTGTGATTTGCATGAAGTCAAATATGCTTCTTTTGTCATATATCTTTACATATTGACTTCTGTTGGTATTTGATTATAATTCTTGCTTAACCATTATGCTTGATCTAGAAAAGGTTGTTGAAAGGTTTTGCAGGAAGGACATTGCTTTGGAAGCTATAATTGGAATTCAACATTTGGAATAGAAATGCATTCGACTGATGATTTAAGGCATTCGACTGCGTATAACTGGGTTAACAATTCCATATCTGGAATCTGGTTTTATCTTTACTGAATGCTTAAATCCAATATATTATGTTATTATCTCTGCTTTTATCTGTTGCAAATATCTGAATTGAGATAATATTGTGAGATTGTTGAAATTTGTATCATTAATCATCTAAATTGTTTGATATCATGTCTTTGGTACAAATATGTGCTAAGTTGTTGATTAATCTATGATATTCTGCATTATGCATCTGATTTGATTTTATTATGCATGATGATAGGGGGAGTATCACTCTTTACACATTTTACATCACATGCCTACATTTCAGGGGGAGTTAACATTGTTTTGTGATGAAATTGTGGTTATGTATTTTACAAATTGCATATCTTTCTTAAGCATCTCTATTTTCAAATCTGCATATATATTTAGAGCATTCCTCTTTTGTTAATGCAAAAAGGGGGAGAGATATATGAGAGTATGAGAGAAAGTATTAAAGCTTTGTGAAAGGGAGAAATTTCAGTCTTTTGTCTCATACTTCATTTGCTTGATATTATGTTGCTTATGCATAGTAATTGAACTGTGCTAAATCTTTTGCTATATGCTATTACTCTGTTGTGTGTTGAATTGTACAAACATGGTTGAGTTATTAATCATGGTTGTGCATCATAAAAAAAGGGGGAGATTGTTGAGATTGTTGACAACACAAACTCTATATCAATCTAGTTTTTGATTATGACAACACTATGCTTAATAACAGTACATGTATTGTTGCATTACATGTTCTCTGCTGTATTGATTGTTATATTTACTGAACATGTTTGATGTACTGTGATGTATGTTCCTATGTTGATTGCTTGATATATTTGTGGAACATGCTTACATGCTTATGTGCTATATGAAATGCTTTATTACATGTATTTTACTGCACATTTTTCAAAGAGAAAAATCACAAGCACTTTCGTGAACTTATAACTGTGTGACACAAAGTTATAGTCCAGTCGAATACATCTGTCATGGATTCGACTATTCTAAAACCTTTGTATAGATTTTGAGAATCAATGCTCTATGATGTTTTGAATTGAAAAGAATTTCAAAATGTTTTTCCATGTGTCAGTCGACTTTGTCCAGTGTACATTTGACTATATTATTGATCTGTTTTAGAATTCTCTTATGCATACACGCTCCAACGACTATATTTTTAAAAGTTAGTTAAGCATTTATGACTTGGTCAACTGTATTGAATGTGTGTTGATTCGTGTTGACTGAGAGTATCTATGTTGACTGTCTGTTATAACTATAATAATAAAGTCAACTGAATTAGTAGACTATTCGACTGAGAAACAATCTGACTGACAGAAAACTATAAATTGGCTGAACATGAGTTGTTCAGAGACTTTTGATGATCTAACATTTTCATTATTGTTTCAGATTGAACTCTCTGTGTTAACAGCTCCAAGAATTCTCCAAGAAAACGGTGGTGATCTATCTTGAGAGAGATTCAAAGGGAGAAGGCTTATGCGCTGACTGTGTGATCAGAAACTGCACAAAGAAGGTGCTTCTTGATTGATCATTGAAGGCTTGACATCCTTTGAAAACTATTGCGTTGTTTGAAGGCTTGGCATCCTGTGAAGAGTGCTGGAATTGACCTGGTTTGATACAAGGGTTACGCAGTCAACTACGATTTTTCGCTGCGTATAAATTCATTACTTGCATTTCAAGAAAGATAAAAAAGCTTCATACTTTTGATAAAAGATTGCGAAAAGATTTTGTTTTTGAAACATCACCAATTCATCCCCCCTTCTTGGTGTAAAAACGAAGCTTACCTGTTTCCCAACATGATCAAGGAAGGATGACCAAGTGGTGCCTTGGTGCTCACAGTAGTGGCGCAACTCTGGATGTCATTGGCGATGACCTCACCAATGTTCACATTCAGACCCCTCATCATGCAATAAATGAACATGGTACTATGAACTGTAATATCTGAAAAATGGGGCAGGGTTGGGTGTTAGCATGGGTGAATGCCATCCAATATTTGGCTTGGGGTTTCAGGTTGGCTCTCTTGATGTGGATGGCCACACTATTCGGGTTCCTGTGGAAATGCCTTCCAGGCACACAGAGTACACTTTCAATGTCTTCAAAATTTGTGCCCTCCTTCACATTCAGTGAATACTGACACTGCTCACCAACCCACTCAGTACCCAGGAAGCTATTAATTGTTTCAGGGCCATATCTAATGATCTTCCCCCGAACATAGCTCGTATAATTATCCATGTTAACTCCCATTAGCAAGGCATTTGTATTGAATTCCTTTACCAATGAAATTTATAGCGATTTTATGCTTATTTTGCATTGTTTTGTAGCTAATTTGAGAAAAGTAAGAATGGAGTTGAAGATACAGGTCGTTGACTCAAGAAAAGAGCAGAAAAATGAAGTTTTGAAGAGTCGATGTACCGCCCAGCGGCACACTTAAACTATCGGGCGGTCCAGGACGAGGAGTAGACAGGGCATTTG
>NC_028360.1:4843648-4870744 GCF_000741045.1 Vigna radiata var. radiata
ATGGTCTCCATATGTTTCGATTGATTATTATTGGGTTATCATCTGTGCTTAAGGCCTTTATCGTTTAACTCATTCGGTATATTGATGTTTGTCTTTATTGATATGGGGACGTACAGTAATGAACTGGTGAGTAATCTCTTGATTTTGCAATACCACCTAGGGATAGGGGTAGGATGATCAATTGCGCTAACTTCTGTTTATAATGCGGTATTAATTACTAGGGGAGGCTAGGGATAGCAAGCCAGTAGTTAATATTAGGCCCTTTTCGCCGAGGGATCGGGTTGAGGGGAGGCTAAGAAAGTCGCATAATAATTGAATCAATCAACTAATATTCAAGGGTAGTATGTAAGAGAGAGTGGAATAGATGAAATTGTTAGTACCCAACAACATCCATCCATCCATTGTTTTCGTTTGTCAATTGAATCAACCTTATTTTTGCATGTTAATATTTTTATCCTCAAATCCAATTTATTAAATTTTATTTTTCAAGTTTTATTATTTTAATTCACGCGAACGAGAAAGCCATACGAGTCTCTTGGGAAAAACGATATTTGGTCTTACCATTTATATTACTTGTACGATTTGGTACACTTGCCAATTTGTCAACACTCATCACCAAACTATGGAGCCAAGTCTGGGATTCATGTTGCTTTCCTTTCCATTAACAGGCGTCTCTCTTGGACAGTTACATGGTGTTGCTCATACCTCCTGGAGAGGAATCTATTGGAGTAAAACCTCTTTGGTTCTTTACTCTTATTCCCCATGGTCTTAACTCTTTTTCCATATGCGGATGTCATTCCTACATCAAATACAATTCAAAAGACCAAAGAATTCACCATTAAGAGTTAGCACACCATAAAATAAATCTCAATTCATTACTGTCCAACGCTGAGGGCAGAACAGGGCCCCTCAGTGTCACCCGCACAACACACAATTTAACAAAATAAGCATTCTGGTAGGCCACCGCTCAACGGCAGCTCACCGCTCAGCGGTGACGACGACAATTTTGCCAAACCTAGCTTGGACACTCCTAATCTCTACCTAAATGCAAATTTCACAGTTCTAGCCCAAAATTATTCATCTTAATCGGTGCAAACCGTTTTTAATTCATCAAATCATGCATATAAATCAAAAGCCTTAATTTTTTTCATGCTTCTACACATACTTCCCTCAAATTCTTATTTTAGAAATCCTAAAATGAAAAATATATGACTTACTCGGGTGGAGAGACTTTGAATCCTTGCAAAATGCTCCTTAGATGATGATGATGATGATGATGAATGCTCCCCAAATGCAGTGCTCCCTCAAAAAGTCGAAAAGTCGCACTTGGGCGAACCCTAAGGGGTATTTAAAATGTGCAAATGGGCCTCCAGCGCTGAGCTATATTAAAAAGCCCAAAACCCCTCTACGACGCCACCGCTCAGCGTTGGGTTACCACTAAGCGGTAGGCACGGTTTTGAAATCTCCCCTTTTTGGCTCGCCTGAGCGTTATCTGACCTGTATCACTCGACTTTAACTCTCAATTTTCACTTTTTATACACTTCCCTCTCATATGCAACAAATAAGTCCTAAAATGCAACTAAAACAAAGTTAACAATAAAGATAAACAATCAACTAGGTTGCCTCCCAGATAGTGCTTGTTTAACGTCACGAGCCTGACCTAAACCTTTTTAGCACTTATCAGTAAGTGCAAATCTTATTAACACTCATCAGTAGGTGTACCTTCTGTATCCTTCAGTGAATTCATAATCAACCTAGCATCCCTCAATAGATGCTCAAACACCCATCAGTAGGTGTTGACATTACACTTGCTTGATATTCTTTTCTTTTTCCTCTTTCTGCTAAATTTCTTCAGAAAATATATCAAATCAAGCACCCGTTTCCATATCTCAATCATAGGAACTTTGATCTCCAATTTCATGAAGATTTCCATAAAGCACTTAAATTTCTTTTCCATCCTATGATACTTCTTTGGATGAGGAAGAGGTTTTTCATATGATCTTTTCTTCCTTCCTCTCTTCCTCTTTTTCTCACTCCTCTTCTCCCTCAATTTTCTCTTTTTCTTTTCTCTTACTCTCTTCTTTTCTCTCAATTTTATCTTTTTCTTTTCTCTTACTTTCTTCTTCTTTTTAACAATTTTTCTCTTTTTCTCTTTTTCTCTTTTCTCTTAACCACTTCTTTTTTCTCTCCTCATTTTTATCTTCCTCACTCAACCTTTCTGTCTCTATCTCCTCTATCTTTTTCTCCTATCTCTCTAACTGTTTCTCCTCTATCTCTATCTTTTCCTCCTCAACAACCTTATCACTTTCAAAGATAGTGGCTTGACACTTCTCCTTAAGGTTAACTTCAAGACTAACCCTATAATCATCCAAGGATGTAGTCACACACCCTAATTCTATCTCCTTCCTTTTACATCTTGTGCCATTACATTCTGAATAGGAGATGGTATTTTGCATCACTCGTTTGAATGTTTCTTCACGGCTTTCTGATGGAGATGCTTGTTGCCAATGTTGTTCAATTTCCTTCTCTATTTCTTCAAGTGAAGGAGAACATTGTTGCCTTTGACGTTGTCGTATCTCCTCCAAACTTTTGATGTAAGATATATTCATACCCATGATCCGCTGAAGAAGTTTGTTAGAAGTTTTGTTCTCCTTGAGTGGAGTAATTTGTTGCTCGGCAGCTTGCCCAAATTGGCTTTGATCCATGTTTGAGTGACGTTCCCACCAGTGGTTGGGATAATCCTTGTAGAATTGAGTGTCCATATAGTCAAATTCTTGTCCAAATTGCGTCCTTCATACATTAGGCACAAAACCCTAGAAAACATTTATTAGAACAAAGAACAAAAAATAAAAACAAACATAAAAAATCAAGTCAAAGTTAATCAATATCACACTACTAGAAAAGTTAAACCAATGAGTCCCCAGCAACGACGCCAAAAACTTGTTAACACCCTGGCAAGTGTACCAAATTGTATCAAGTAATAATAGATAGTAAGTCCAAATATCGTTTCCCAAGGGACTCTTAGACCTAATCGTTTATGTGAATTGATTTCTTAAGACTTGACAAAGAATGAATTTAGACTTTGTAATGAAAAAACTAAAATAAACATGCAAATGTAAAAGCTTGATCAATTAACAGATAAAGATATGGATGAATGGTGTTCTTGGGGTTTACGATTTCATCCTAATCCACTCTCCTATTTTTATTATTCTTATTGAAATAAACTTTGTTATCAATGTTCATGCAACTTTCTAAATTACTCTAAACCCGATGTCTCGACGAAGAGAGCCTACTCCCAATTACTAGTTTACTATGTCTAGTCTCCCTAGTAATTAGTCATGCATTTCAGTGTACAGAAGCTTAAAGCAATTGACCGTCCTATTCCTATGTCTAGGTACTATTGCATAATCAAGAGAATGCCCCTCATGTCTAGATTTCCCCATATGTGTCCATATCGACGAAATCAATGATCATGACATTGAATGAGTTAAACAATGCAAGCATAAAGTATAGAGAAGAAAACTTAAACTATTGATAACTAAAGTATATGAATAAAATAAGAACTTCGATATAAGAGAGTTTCAAAAGGATTACATCGTTCCCCAAAAACAAAAGGTTTAGTTCACCATTGTCATGGTGAAACTATATGAATTGAATGGAAAATATGAAAGAGATAACCCTAGAATTGAATGGTAGGAGCTTTCGCATCCAAAATCCGCCTCCAAGGAGTGAGAATAGGTGTTTATGTGTCTTTTCTCTGCCAAAAGATAATTCTAAGGTTCGCACAAATCTATTTATAATCTATTAAAAATTACAAAAACCAGTCCCAAGCCCAACTACAGCGCTCAGCGGTAGGTGCAACACTCAAGTGGGACGCTCAGCGTTCACGCCCAAGTGTTTGGCAGTGTTGTGCTTGGAAAGGCCAACGTTCAGCGTTGGATCTGACGCTCAACGGTGTGTGCGACTCTAACTTTTCCCCTCAGCGTTGGCGCTTAAGCGTCTGACAAAGGCTCTCTTCACAAAGTTTGCACTCAGCTAGAGCCATCAAAATGGGTCACAACCCGCGAGCAACCCGGCTCACCACGGGTTCGGGCCGGGTTGGGTTTGAAAAAAATTCAATTTTTTTTATGCGGGTCATATTTCAATCCGGCTCATTTAAACCCGGCTCATGCGGGTTGAACCCATGATGGGCCGGGTTGGCCTGCCAACCCAACTACCTAATTTTATTTTTTTAATTTATTATTTTATTTATAAAATCCTTAAAAATAAAATACTCTCTTCACTCACTATGTATACCAAAAAGGTAACATCTGGTCTCACAAATCACTCTCACGGAACTTGCTCTCATTTACGGTGTTGTCACTCTCACTTCTTCACTGAAATTCTTCAAGGAGCAAGTTTTTTGTATGTTTTTTGTGTTTGTTTTTGGATGACATTTGGATTATATTGTACTTTTTATTATTATTTTGAATTGTCTTCACTTTAACATCATTTTTTAGGAGTGAAATTTGTTTAAATTTGAATATAGAAAGTTTGGAATTTTTTTATTTTAAAAAAATTGTAATTAAATGGGTTAGTGAGCCAACCCGTTTACCCACCAACCCGTGGTGGGTTGAGCCGGGTTCAGATTTTTCTGGCTCGCTAATAAATGAGCCGGGTTGGGTTGGCTTACGAAGTGACCAACTCGTGGTGGGTCGGGCCGAGTTACCCGTTTTGATAGCTCTACGCTCAGGGTTGAAACTGGCACTAAGCGATGGCTGTGATTCTTCCTTTGCACCTTTTTTCATCCTTTCTTGACTCCAAATCTTTCCTACTTCACTCTCCATCATTCTTGAGTCTAGATAGGTTCTACTCTTAGGTGAGCTCAAACAATAGGCATGTGCACATAATTGGGAAACATTTCATCACTTAAATTCAAGCTAAAAAGTACATGAGGTAAGCTTTCTATTTATAAGAGAAAATGAGAGCAAGGTGTCTCCAAAAAAGGGAAGGGAAGGAGGTCTATAAATTTAAGTTTTGGATCCCAAAAGAAAGCATGCTTAATGTGAGACTTGCCACCTAGGCAAGCACATTTTCCACACCCTTGTGTGCATAATGAGAGAGCCTTGCTCTTCAAGTTTGTCTCAAATTAGGGTTTAAGAAACCCTAATTCTGTGCCTTTATCATGGACCCAAAACATGACCCTTCTCCATTTAGGTCCAAACTAGACTACTAGGCCCAAGCCATAATTATGGCCTAAATACAACGCCCTAAATAAAATCCTATACTACTAGGTCCATAATACAAAGCCCAAAATATTACCACTCTAATTTTTAGAAAAGAATCATATATTAAGTCTTCACATCTTCTTTAGCCCAAATGAACATCAACTTAGGCATGCTCAGCTCGAATGAAGCCAATTTTCTTGGATCATTCTTGGCATTGCTCTTGTCGTTGGTCCTTTGCTTAAGGGTTTGCCATCAAATTGTCTATGATACATACCCTCTCAAACGAAATGGTGTCCTCTACCTCAAACCCATCATACATATAGGTATTATTTGAATGCAACCTAAAGATTGATGACCCCCTAAACTTAAAAATGTACAACTTGAAGTTAGGCCTACTCGATCATATCTTATTCTCCTCATTGATCCAACTCCATTATCTCGGCTGTAGGTTCTTCCCTAGTTTTTATAATAATATCTCGTGTTCTCGATGTTGAGGCACAAAAAAGACAATTGAGATCTAGACTCAATACTACCTAAGCCCTCATCTTTACTTGAAGAAGACATATCAGAGCCACTAAAGGACATACCTGTACTATTCGTAAGAAAAAAAACTGAGAATCCTTTGAAGAGATATCAATAGAAGGAAGGATTTGAGAGCAAAGTGCTCAAATAAGGCAACTACATCTCCTAATTATAGAAAAATGGTGACGCCCCTTCACCTCCCACCTTTTCAATCTCAATCATTAGATCTCCTTAGATCATACGATAAAGGGTAGCAACTGTTAAGCTTCCCAATGTCACATTGATCACTATAGTTATAACACCTATTAATCAAGCCTCTTCGTTGTTGCATTTCTCGAGTTTAAGGGGCTACTATACCTATAGGGAGAGACAACTATAGAAATACAAATTTTTTGTCCATATATCGACTAAATCGATATTGATACCCTAGTAGTAAGAAGACTAGCATTTATGCTACATCGAGCCTGAAGCCTATTGTATTATACACACTTGAGTTCATCTCGGTCACCTAATCTGAGATGATCGACCCACATCTACTTGAAGTTTACGGTATCGTGCTGGCCAAAATATAATAATAATGGTTAAGTGCTATTAAATTAAGGTAATGGCTAAATGCATTATCAGAGTTTTAGGTAGGATAAATAAGGTTGATTAACCATTTGGACCAAGCCCATTTATTTCTTGTATTTGAAAATTTATCTTGTATCAATCGTTCAGTTAGTGTTATGGAGTTGATCGATTATATAGTAAAAAAATATTTTGTAACTTTTTATTTAATTTTTTTAAATATTATCATTAGTCCATATGTGCATTAAAAACTATTTTGTAACTCTTTTTATTTAATTTTTCATTATTATCGTTATCCATTTTCAACTAAAAGTTTTAACAAAGAATTTTAAATAAATAACTTATTACATACTTGAATTGATGAAAATATAGATTTTAAAAGATTGGAGACGTTGAAAGTAAACAGTGTAACAATTACGTAATATTCATTATATTCTTTTATATATCTAAGAATTAAATCAATTTTCCCATTTCTTTTTCAAAGACTAAATTGCCACCTATTTATTAACACATTTTTTTTGGCTCCTGATTTCAGTTTCCGTTTTTAAGTTGACAATTATCTTCTCAATACCAAACATGACGTGACAATACGCAATGATGTGCAGTTAACCGACAAACCTTGACCATTTTCACATAAAATCTTTTTTTTTTTCATAAGTTAAAGTCAATTATAATATTTTAATTTCTATATAATTTTACGATTTGAAATTTTTTTATAAGTGTCTTCCTATTTAACATTGTTTAAATCTCAAGATTAAAAATATTCTTTTAGAATTATTGTAAACAAAATTTCAAAATCTAAAATAAACAATAAATAATTAATATTATCACAATAGATTTGGGATTACAAAAGTAAGTTAGAAAGTTTTTTTTTCATAATTTAACAATAATTAAATATTAATTTAAATTTTTTACACATTCAAGAGTTAAATTGATAATAATTCACCCATTTAACAAGCAAATATAAAAAGTAAAACGCGTTCTAAAATATAATTGGTCACATGTGGGTAGTTTACACATTTATTTTCTTTTGACAAGGTGTGACATGTTCTTTAGCAAAAGGAGTTGACACTTTAACAACATTAATTTGGAGAAAGTACAACTTAAATGTTGAAGACCGAGAATTAAATGAACCTGGATGTGCCTCACGTGGGCACAATACATTATAACTTACCTTTTTTTGGATAACGTTGTAGATATTTTAATGTGGAAAATACTATTGAATAAAAACAAAAGTATTTTCTTCAAAATAAAAGAATTAAAAGTTATGTACTTAAAACATGGTTTATTTCTATAGATAAAACTCAAATTCAATTTAACATATGTTTACTTACTTACATAATTTTATCTATAGAATTCTATAAATTCTGAATTTACATCTTTGAATAATTAAGAGGAAAGAAAGAAAAAACTGTGATTAAAAAAAAAAAAATACTCACTTTGCTGTGTTATTTATTTCTTTCCCTTTATTCAAAACATTGCAAACCCAAAACGATTACTTCAAACGAAGTTATTGTTTTCACAACGTTATAGTACCTTGTTGTCAACTTTTGGTGATTACAACCAATTATACTAACTCAAACAATGTCAGTGGTCATTTTCATCTATAGACAACAATTCTTGAATCGAGACATATATAAGTAAGGCAAAAAATCTATCTTTTTATGTCTCGATTGTGAACCGAGGCAAAAATGATAGAGTTTTGCCTTGGTTCAAAGGTAATTGAAGTAGTAAGATTTTTTTTTTTAATTTTTTTTCGAACGATTTAACACTTCAGTTCCTTCTGAACTGAGACAGTATATCAGACTCTACTGCCTCGGTTGGGACCTGAACTAAGGCAATAAAGTGTTTTTTAATTTTTATTTTTGCTTTTCTGAATGACTTTACGCCTCAGTTTTTTCTGAACCGAAACAGTAGAGTATTTTTTATTTTTATTTTTTTTTGCTTTTTTGCTAGCCTTTTTGCCTCGGTTGTGGCCCGAACCGATGCCATAAAGGACTATCTGCCTTGGTTATGGTCACAACCGAGGCATATTCCCCTGTTTTTTTTAAGAACATGTCTGGTTCTGCAACATTCTCAACTACAAAAACAGACCTGCATATATTTATCAACCAGAACAGTCCAGAACAGTCCAGAAGCTTATATTTTCAATAAAAATTATATTAAAACGTAAATCCATTCAATGTAATCATAAATCAACTTCTTAGAAGCATAAATAAATTCAATGTAATCATAAATCAACTTAGAAGCATAAATCAATCCAATGTACAAAGTTAAACTAATAATAATGTACAAAGTATAAAATCAACTTAGAAGAATAAATTTAGAACTTACTATATCCTAATATCTACTACATACTATTATACACTTGAATTAGATATTTAGCTAGTGCTTTCCTTATGAGTTTAAGTGACCTCTCTGAAACTGAAGTAGTAAAATTGAATCTCTGCATAAAACACAATGATTTCAATTAATGTATATGAAATATAAACTATAGAGAAAATAAAATTCAAACCAAAATATTATTGTTTCCCATCCACTCGTAACATGGGCATGAATAGTGGTCATCATCCAATACATTATGTAGTAATCACACTCATATGACTTGGTTTGTCTATTACACTACAATATATCATCATAATTCTAAAATGTTAAGTAACATCATTGGAATGGTACAAAATGTAACAAAGTATGGACTAAAATACCAAACCTTAAGGGTCATCCATGTAAGCTTTTTAGTTGTAGTAGTAGATCTCCAAATAACATCATATGTGCTACAAGGGAACTACTAAAAAAAATTGCTTTAGCATATATTTATATAACAAAAAAAGTTGAAACATTGAGATTCTTACCAATCTACTACCTGTCAAAGAGGGCAATGAACAAAACCATACAACAATGTTCTCCGGTATAGAGATCATAAGTAGTTACCAATGACGCTCGAAATTGGTAATAACTTAATTGTCATATACTAAAATCATAAATGAAACTTTAAAGTTAACAAACTTCACTTATCGAAGTATATAAGGGAGAAAATATATCTCCCTTATATTGGAGAGCAATTCACTATAATGATCAGAGTATTACAGCTAAGGCTTTATAGAGCAACTTTCAAACGTAAACACCTCACAAACTCTCAATTAAATATAGAACAACAAAACCTGCCAACACAGAACTACCTCGTTCCTGTCGCAGCAACCCCTTTAAGATATCCCCTCTCAAAGTCAAGAGTACACTACTCTTCTTCCTGACGCCACACGTACAGGGAACAACAAATCAAAGATTGCAAGTCTTCTTCTCCTAATCAAAAGAAAGCACCTCAGTTGTGCAAAAAAGATAAGTCTTTTCAATCTAGTCACGTTGTCTCTTAAGAATGCTTCAAGATTAGTAAACCACTTCTCGTTCTTCATTCTTGGAGCTTTTGATCAATTTGTAAAACTTCTAAGTTGAAAATCAATCAGATATGAAAGTGTAATTCTTAATTGTTGTCAACTGTTCTACAGAAAATTAAACAATCCGTTAATGTATAGTTTTTGTCAATTTTGACGCAAATCAATTGATTACTATATTAATGTAATCGGTTACATTAAACACATGTAACAGACTAACAACAGTCAAAACACATAATTGAATTTTCAATTAATATAATTGATTCTCATTAAATGCTTAGTCAAACATATTTAAAAATATGACCGTTATAGCAGTTATGACAAGCATAAATTAGTTTTCAAATCTTAACAAACTTAATTGAATACATAAACCATGTAATCCATTAAGCTTTAACACTTAGAAGATTTTTGAAAAATTTTCTTTCCAAAAACTCATGATAGGACATTTGAAAAAGATATGTATAAACACATGAGTTTTAATCGATTTACCAATTAATGTAATCGATTCAAAATTAGTTGTTTTGCCACAGTTTAAAACTCAAGCTATCTGATGACCTTAATTGATTATCACAACATTCTAACCGATTAAGTCATACAGATATGTTTTTGTGCATGTGGTTTTTATATCACCAAAACATATATTGTGCATATACATATATGATCACTTTACAAACACAATAGTATACATCAATCAACATAATATGTTACAAATGTGACAATCACAATATGTGCATATTTCACAATAAGCATGAACACATATAACACATAACACAATACACATACATGTGTTTTTATTAACAATGTGTTGTCATCATAAAAAACAAACACCACAAGGATTGGGTTTAGCTAACACTATGCTTCCCCTTTTAACAACTTACATCATCCACAACTGAACGAGTGTAATATTAATTTCTTCTCTCCCCGACGCAAGGTCCCTAACATCTTACTGATGCAAGTATAATGGATTCTCAGCATGCCTTCCAAATGTAGTAGAATCCCATCGTACAATCATCGACGCATCTGCAATGATGTTACAAAGCTCGTCTAATGCACTAAGAGGGTCATCCTCAAATAAATGAGTCTTCTTCGGTGTAGGACTTCCCTCTTGACTTGTTTGCTGTTACATAAAAAATGGTTATGTTTTGACGCCAATAAGAAGTAAAGTTTAAAATTGAGAAGTATATAGTATGAGTGTTTACTAGGGGCTCAGATAAAACACAAACCAAATGTCTAGGCCAGGCGACGAAGAATTTAAATGCTTGTGCCACAGTGATAAACTCCTATGTAGACACAAGAACAAAGGCATCTAGTATGAGAACTTCATACACTGTGACCTTCACCTCATCTTCTCCTAGCTCTATACCATGCACTACAGTGACTGCCACATAGGTTGTGCCACGAGCCACTAGCATGGTCCTGGTAGGAGAGAGAACATATAGTTGACATGGACGAGTGTCGTCCATGTCATCCCCTAGGGCACCGGTAGTTGAGCAATTTTCTTTGACGCTTCTACTTGTCAAATTAAATGTTAGATTATACAAAAAGTAAATTAATAAAGAAAAATGATTATTAAGTTTACCTGTAAGCGGCACAACATGTTCCGCTATAGGAGATGGCGTAGGACGCATGCCATAATGCTCAAACTACTGCTGAAACTGCTCAAACTACACTTTTCGACTCCCTAGAGGCAGAATTGATTGCAGAAGCTCTCCTCTTCGGTTTTTAGGGTTTATCTTTCATTCTTATTCCATTGTACATCTAGTTTCTCCATGACAATGGAGAGCTAAACCTTATTTGTTGTTGGGGAAGAAGTAATCCTTTAAACTTTCATGTATTTGATTTGATTTTGATTTACATATGCTTCTTTCATTAATTGTTAGGGTTTTTTTCTTCGGTATGTGCTTGTTATGTTTAACTCATTCATGACATGATTTGTGATTTTCTTTGTTATTGACAAATACCTAGAAACCTAGATCTGGAGAATTTCTCCTAAGGGAACTATTGCCTAGACATAGGGATAGAACGCTTGGTTGTCTTAAGCTTCTAATCGTAATGCATAATTAATTATTAGGGATGCAAGACATTGTGCATCATCAAAAAAGGGGGAGATTGTTGAGATTGTTGGCAACACAATTTCTATATCAATCTAGTTTTTGATGATGACAACACATTGCTTAATCACAAGCACATGTTGTTACTGCATTACATGTTCTTATGCTGATTGATTGTGATATCTGTTGAACATGTTTATGAACTGTGTTACATGTTCCTATGTTGATTGATTGATATATATCTAGAACATGTTTATATGCTTTATGTGCTATGTGCAAATACATCATTACAAATGTTTTACTGCACATGTTTCAAAGGTGAAAACCACAAGCACTTTTATGAACTTATTATTGTGCGACAAAGTTATAGTGAAGTCGACTACATTACTAGTGGATTCGACTATGCTAAAATCTTTGTATAGATTTTGAGAATCAGTGCTGTGTGATATTTTGAGAAGAAAAGAATTCCAAAATGTCTTACATGTTGATAGTCGACTATGTGCGCCACACATTCGACTGTATCTATTGTCTGATATGAAATTTTGTTATGCTCTTGCACTCTAACGGCTATGAGCATTGATGACTTAGTCAATTGTATTAAATGTGTTTTATTTTTGGTTGATTGTATGCTACCTGGTTGACTGTTCTATTATAACTGTCATAATTCAGTGGACTATATTAGTAGCATATTCAACTGAGAATGTGTCTAATTAACAGAAACCTATAAATAGGCTGAACACGATTTGTTCACAAGACTTTCGATGATCTAACAATTTCATTTCTGTTTTAGATTAAATTCTCTAGCTCCAAGAATTCTCCAAGAAGACGGTGATGATCTTTCTTGAAAGAGATTCTTAAGGGAGATTTTCTACGCATACATTGGTTGATCAACATCTGAACAAAGAATGTGTTCTGCGTTTGTTAACGTTAGGCTTGACATCCTTGAAGACTACTGAGTTGTTTTCGGCTTGGCATCCGTGAAGACTGCTGGTTTTGGACCTGTTGTGACACAAGGGGATAGTTTATTCTGAGGATTGTTCAGAGTGGTTAGAAGATTGCAGAAGAGGGGATTCTTGCTGCAAGTCTTGCTCGTTTTCTGCCTATAGTTTGGTTTTGGGTTAGAGAGGAGATTTATATTTTTGACGTAGAGGACTTCTATAAATTCCTTGTTGTAAAAACCGCAACCATTATAGTGCATTTGCTTCCTGGGGTTGAAGGACACTGGATGTAGGCATTGTTGACTGAACCAGTATAAAAACTTGTGTTTGATTTTCTCTATCCCTTCTTTTTTACATTACAGTCGACTTTAATTGTCACGCAGTCAACTTCATTTTTTCGCTGCTTACAAATTTTCATTACTTGCATTTCAAGGAAGTTCAAAAAGTTTCATACTTTGTTTTCAAGATTGCGGAAAGAAGTTATTTTTGAAACAACACCAATTCAGCCCCCTCTTGGTGTAGAAAAGAAGCCTACCTGATTTCCAATACTAAGGATATTAAAATTGAAACTGTTACTATTGAAAAACCATGTGAACATTGTCCTACACATATTGAAAAGATAGATTACTTGACTAGCACTCTAGCTAAGTTTACTCAAGGTAGAGACAATTTAAGTGTTGTTTTGAAATCCTTTGGAAGAGCTATAAATAAGCAAGGAATTGGTTACAAAGCTAAATGTAACAGGACCAATACTAAGAGATTTATTGATTTAAGTAAACCTGCTAAAAATTGCATGTTTCTATTGTAATTATGTTGGCCAAACTGTTAGAAATTGTTATTACAAAAATGTTGTTGTTCCAAAAGGATTATATGCATGGAGACCTAAGGAAAAAATGGTGACAAAGACTGGCAATCATGGAACCAAAGTTAAATGGGTACCAACAACCAAAACTTGAATTGTTTTGCAGGATAGATAGCATGTGCAGTGTGACCTTAAGGATGAATCAAGATGGAACTTTTATTCATCAATCCAAGTACTGCAACGATTTGCTGAAGAAATTTAAAATGCAGGATGGCAAGGAGGTTGCAACTCCTATGGCAACCAACTATTATTTGGATCTTGATGAGGTTGGAAAGTGTGTTGACCAGAAAATCTATCGAGGTATGATTGAATCCTTACTTTACCGTACGACCAGTAGGCCTGACATAATGCACAGTGTATGTCTCTTTGCTAGATTTCAATCTTCACCTAAAGAATCACACCTAACAATTGTAAAAAGAATTTTGAAATACCTCAAAGGAACCAAAAGCCTTGGACTATGGTATCCAAGAGGTACAAACATTTTTCTTGATGGGTATAGTGATTCCGATTTTAAAGGTTCCAAACTAGACAGAAAAAGCACAAGTGGCACATGTCACTTACTAGGATCATCCCTGATATCTTGGAATTCAAAGAAACAAGCTTGTGTGGCTTTATCCACCACAAAAGCTGAGTACATAGCAGCTGGAAGCTGTTGTGCACAATCTCTTTGGATTAAGAGTCAATTAGAGGATTATGGTATAAAACAAGATAACATTCCTTTAAAATGTGATAGCACTAGTGCCATAAATTTGACAAAGAATCTTTTGTTACATTCGAAAACTAAGCACATTGAAATAAGGAATCACTTCATTCGAGATCACATCCTTAAGGGTGAAATCAAGATTGAGTATGTAGATACCTTGCATCAATGGGTTGATATCTTTACAAAGCCTCTTAATAGAGAGAGATTTTTCACAATTCGAAATGAACTAGGAATTTTAAATGATCATAACATAAAATGATTATACATTCGATTATAACATGTTAGAAGTTGATTATGCTTAAACTGTTACACATCTTTACATATTGACTTCTGTTTTCTTTATATTTCTTGCATAACTAAAATGCTTGATGTGTGGAAGATCTTTGAAAGGTTTTGCAGGAAAAACATTGCTATGGAAACTACAAGTGGAACTCAACATCTTTGAGAAGCAATGTATTCGACTGGAAGAATAAATAAATCGACTGCATATAACAGGGTTATAAATTCCAATTCTGGAATTTGGTTATATTTCGTTGATTGATTACTCTATCTTGATTATCTCTGATCTAAATTTATTTTGCAAATCTTAATTGAGATAATTTTGTGAGATTGTTGAAGTTTGTATCATTGCATAACTAAACTGTTTGATATCTTGTCTTTGATACAACTTTGTGCATTACCATTTGTATACTCTGATCATCTATACTGCATTGTGCATCTGATCTGGTTTTGATATCTATGCATAATGACAGGGGGAGTATTACATTTTACACATCTTTTTCACATGCCTGCATTTCATGGGAAGTTATATTGTACATGTGATTAAATGTGATAGGGGGAGCATCACTGTAGTTTGAAATATTGCACATTTTTTCTTATGATGCATATCTCTTTGAATATCATCATTTTACATCATGAGCATTCTTTTTTTGTTAATGCACAAAGGGGTAGAGAATTCATGAAAGCTTTAAAAGGGGGAGAAATATTTTTATGTCTCATATCTGCTCAATGTTTGCCGATTGCTTTAGTTACATGCAGAGTATACTTGAGTTGTTTGACAATATATGTTTACTCTGTTTTGTATCTAATTGTACAAACATGGTTGGTTATTAATCATGGTTGTGCATCATCACAAAAAGGGGGAGATTGTTGAGATTGTTGACAATAAAATATCTATATCACTCTAGTTTTTGATAATGACAACACATTGCTTAATAACACATATGTGTTGGTGGTGTGTTACATGTTCTTATGCTAAATGTTTGATATATTTGTTGAACATGCTTATGTGTTGTATTGTTATGTGAATACATACATATTGAGCTTGTAACTCTTACATCATTTCTGGATGTATTGCACATGTTTTAATGCACGAAAACCACAAGCACTTTTATGAACCTATAACTGTGTGACAAAGCTGCAGTAAATTCGAATATAATATTAACTGATTCGACTATGCTAAAGATTTTGTACAGATTTTGAGAAGAAAAGAATTTCAAAATGATCTTACTTGTCGAAGTCGACTATGTGTGTTACATATTCGACTGTAGTTGTTTGATTTTAAATTTTGTAATGCTCTTGCACTCTAACGGCTATATTTTCAAAAGTTAGTTGAGCATTGAATAATTGGTCAACTTTATTAAATGTGTTTTTATTTTGGTTGACTAAATGCTACCAGTTTGACAGAACTGTTATAACTGTCATAACTCAGTTGACTGCATTAGTAGCCTATTCGACTCAGAGAATGTCTGATATAACAGAAATCTATAAATTAGCTGAACAAGAGTTTGTACAGAGACTTTTGACGATCTAATAATTTCATTTCTGTTTCGGATTGATATCTCTGTGATTGAGAGCTCCAAGAATTCTTCAAGAAGACTGTGGTGATCGTTATTGAAAGAGATTATAAGGGAGACTTGTTGCGCGCTTATTGATTGATTATTATCTGCACATTGAAGGTGTATCTGGTTTGATCTAGAAGTTTCTTTGGCTTGGCATCCGTGAAGACTGCTGCATTGGACTTGTTATGATTACAGGAATTAGACTCGTGGAGTCTTATTCACTTTGAGGATTGTTCAAAGTGGTGTTTCAGATTGCAGGAGAGGGGATTCTTGTTGCAAGTCTGGTTTTGTTGTTGCAACTATATTTTGGTTAAAACGTTAGAGAGGAGATTTATATATTTGACGTGGAGGTCTTCTATAAATTCCTTGTTGTAAAAACCTGACCATTATAGTGCATTTGCTTCTTGGGTTGGAAGGACACTGGATGTAGGCATTGTTGGTCGAACTAGTATAAAAACCAGTGTTTGAATCTCTCTATCTCTTCTCTTTTATATTCAGTCGACTTTACTATTTGAGCAGTCAACTATGTTTTTCCGCTGCATTTGAATTTTCATTACTTGCATTTCAAGAAAGTTTGAAAAGTTTTATACTTTGATTGCAAGATTGCAAACAAGACTTTGTTTTTGATAAACCACCAATTCACCCCCCACCCCCTTGGTGTAAAAAGAAGCCTACCTATTTTCGAACATTTTGGTCTTCTTTATTATTGGGAAATACCTAGAAACTTAGATATGAAGAATTTCTCCCAAAAGAAATATTGCCAAGGGATGGGGATAGGATGTCTGGTTGTCTTAAACATCTGTTCGTAATGCATAATTAATTATTAGGGGTGCAAGGGATTGTGATCTAATAATTAAGGATAGGCTTTTTACGTCGAGCGATCGGGTTCTAAATAATTTAAATACTGATGTTAACAATTTAATGAAGAAGGTGAAATCTAACCCTGATAACGGTTGAAAACACCATTATTTTATACTTAATTTTGATACTAAAAACATCCTTTATGCATTAGAAACTAGCCTGAAATCATGTTTTTGCTTAATATGAGAGAGTAAGAGAGTTGAAGGTGGTATTATTTGTTTTATGCTTGGTTTTCCTTGTTTTGGCAGGAATTAAGATGAATTGGATCAAAGAAGTTGAAGTAGCAAGGAGTTGGACTTAGGAGAAGTGGGAAAATAGCACAAAAGAAGAATCGCAGCTGGCGTTAAGCACCAAGTTTGTTGTTGAGTTCTTTGTCTCACGCTTGAGCGCCACCGCTGAGCGCGAACTTGTTGTTGAGTTCTCTATTTAGCGCCACCGCTGAGCGCTAAGCTTGTCGTTGAGTTCTCTGTCTAACGCCTAGTCACCACTGTTGAGCGTCATTTGGAGTGTCGCACCTACCGCTAAGCGCTGATAGCGTGGGCCTTGGCCAATTTTATGTTATTTAAATAAATTATATAAGGGTTTGGACGACCTAGAGGGGCTATCTTTTGACAGAAAGAGGCACATAAACACTCTTTTCACCCCCTCGGAGGCGGATTTTGGATGCGGAAGCTCCAATGTACAACTTTTAGGGTTCTATCTTTCATTCTTTTCATTATTTTAATCTAGTTTCACCATGTCTATGGTTAACTAAACCTCTATTGTTGTTGGGGAAACGATGTAATCCTTTGAAACTCTCATGTATTGAATCGATTTTTAATATATATGCTTTACTTCATTAATTATTAGGGTTTTTCCTCTACACTTTATGGTTGCTTTGTTTAACTCATTGATTTGCATGATCATTGATTTTGTTGAAACAGACACATACGAGGAAATCTAGAACTGGGGAAATTCTTCTGAAAGCAATATTACCTAAACATAGGGATAGGAGGGTCAGTTGCCTTTAAGCTTCTGTGCGATTGTAATGCATAATTAATTGCTAGGGATACAAGACATTGTGAACGAGTAATTAAGAGTAGGCTTTCTTCACTGAGACATAGGGTTCAAAGTAAATTAGAGAGTGACTCCAACAACATAAATGAAGGAGTCAAATTCTTAAATACATGAGAGTGGATAGGATAAGTCGGAAACCCCAAAAACATAATCATTCCATATTTTATACACCAATCACCTGCGTATTCTTTAAGTCAATTGATCAACACTTGCATTCATGTTTATTTTCTGCATTGCAAAAAACCTAAAATTTCATTCTCAAGTCTTAAAGAATCAACAAATCACATGACTCTTTAGGCTAATGTGTCTCTAGGGAAAACAATACTTGGTCTTACCATTTATATTACTTGATACGATTCGGTACACTTGCCGAAGTCTTAACATGCTTTTGGCGCCGTTGTTGGGGACTCGTGGTTTAACTATTCTATTCGTGTGATTATTGATTAACTTTGACTTGATTTTTTTTTTATTTTTGTTTTTGTTTTGTTCTAACAATTTCTTTCTAAGGTTTTGTTTTCTTGTGTATGCATGATATAATTCGTACTAGGAGCAAGAAAAACTCAGAACCTCTTCTTCAAGTATTGAGCAGAACTAGAAGGATGAGGAGAGTCAGAACATCTAGAGAATTATTCCCTTCTCCGGAGACACTTTTACAACCCTCACCGCAAGAATCTGACCAGAGTACTGAGGAGATGGCTGGAGAAAATAATTGCAGACCTACTCTGGCATATTACACCACTAGTGTCGGCCCTCATCACTTTAATAACATTGCAAGGGTGAGGGTCAATGCTGCAAACATGGAGGTGAAACCAGCGTTGATAAAATTAGTGAAGAACAACCAATTCAATGGACTTTCTCATGAAAGTCCATATGAGCATCTGATCACACTCAACGAGATTTGCAACACTGTGAAGATCAATGGTGTGCCAGATGACGCTACAAAGCTTAGTTTGTTTCCTTTCTCATTGGGAGGCAATGCTAACCTATGGTTGAATTCTTTCCCGGAGGATAGCTTTACTGATTGGGAAGTTGTGGTTTCAAAGTTTCTAAACAAGTATTTCCCGTAGTCTAAAATCAATAAGGGTAAGCAAGAAATTTCTTCTTTTAGGCAAGGCATGGAAGAAACTCTAGGTCAAGTGTGGGATAGATATAAAAGTTTACTAAGGAAGACACCCACACATGGCTTTGATGAAGCAACAATAGTCCTTTTGTTCCTTGGAGCTCTTGGTTCTCAGACGAAGCTAATGCTAGATGCCTCAGCTAGAGGTAATATCAAGTGCAAGACTCTAGAGGAAGCTTTTGAATTGATAGACTATATGGCTATTAATGATAACAAGATGCATAATGAAAGAGGAGGTCCACCTCAACAGAAGGGAGTTCTACAATTACTGTCTCAAGATGCCTTGCTTGCACAGAATAAAATCATAACTCAACAGTTTGAGAACTTGAAAAAGACACTCACTAAGTTGCCAAAGGAGCTGAAGAACGTTTCACAGGTTCAATAACAACTCTATGAATTATGTGGTGGTAATCATATCAATGATCAATGTGCTTATGCAGTGGAGGCCCAAGAGGAAGTCAATTACATGGGAAATCAATTCCAATTCCGCCAAGGTAATTTCAAGCAAGGGTAGAAACCACACCTAAGCGTGAGTTAAGGTCAGAATGGACAAACTGGACAAGTAGGGCAACACAATAGACCACAAGTAGGTCAATGGACAAGTAGGTCAATGTCAATTTTCATTGAGCATAGAGTAGTGGAGTTAGAGCATTCAAATGATGATAATCAACAGCGGAGCTGGATAGTGAATGGTCAGAGGCTCAAACATTATTAGGGAGGAGATGTGGAAAAATTTGCCTCAGAAATGATGTTGGTGGATCCATGAGGTTTAGGTCAGGCTCGTGACGTTAAACAAGCACTACTAGGAGGCTTCCTAAATTCTCTCTTTCACTTTTGTATTTTGAATTCTTAGAATAGGCTGGATTTTTTTTTTTGTTTTCGGTGTGTATGCTTGGCTTGAATACTTTTCTAAAAATGTTTGACTGAATAACTTGCATGATAAGTCTATTTAATGATGATTTGATGTGGATGATAATTGAGTTGTATTGCATGTTGATATTCAGTGGAACAAATGTGTGATGAATTATGATTGTGGTTATAATGCTAAGCAGGGTGTATGAATTAATGTTGTGTGAGAAAACATGTTGTGTGAGGTATTGAGCTTCAGAGTTTTCATTGTTGTACGTATTGTTCACAGGAAAACATGAATAATAGTCTTAATCTTGATGATTGATTGAATTGCATGTGAGTGTCATATGATCAAGGCCATTCTTGCAAACCCTTCTCTAGCCAAATTTTCACCCAAAGTGCTTGAAATTTTATACCCTTTTTGAACCTTAGCCTTAAACAGGATGAGAACCCTTGTTTTGAAACTCTTTACCTTGAGTTGGGTTGAGCTTAACTGTATGTGTTGAAAAGGTTCAAGTTTGGGGTTGTTTGGGGGAAATTGAAAGGCAATTGAAAAACATTGAGCTCAAATGTTAAGAAAGAAAAATGCATGATAAAAAGAAAAGAAAAGAAGAAAAGCATGAAAATGAGCTCAATGTAAAAGAAAAGGGAAGAAGTTGGGAATAAGTGAGATTGGTGAGGAAGAGAGTTATGCTTAAATTTTGAATATTATGGTAGCTCTCTTAACTCAAGGACTTTGCGTTCCAGAAAAACCAATTTTTCTTGTTAGCCCAGCCTCAATACAAGCCTTGGAAAAGTCGTTGTGATGGCATTTGCATGTGAAGATTTTGATTGTTTTAGATGAATGACAATGTTGTTTCATGTGACTTGTGAATAATAGAGAGATGGAGTGTCACCCTAAACACATGAGTGATTGAGTGAAACACTTGCTTGGTGAGAATTGCTAAATTTCATGCTTACATCTTTGCTTAGTGGATTGGTCATTCATAAAGTGTAACATCTGTTGAGAAATATGTGATCTAGTGAACTGAATTGAATTGAAAGCATGCATGCATCTTGATTTGAATTCACTGAAGGTCTGAAATTGAGTAGTTCTTGTCATGTATTTTAGGAGTATTGAATTATTGGATGAAATAGTAGAAAGTCAAGTCTTGTTTTGTTTTGTTTGCTTGAGGACAAGCAAAGTTCTAAGTTTGGGGTTGTGATAACAGTTGAAAAACAATTATTTTCATATGTGATTTGTGACCAAATTACACCCTTTAAGACTCAGAATGAGCTTAGAATCAAGAAAAACACATAAGTTGAGTCAGTTGAGAGTCAAAAGCTGTTTTTAGCGATATTATGCTTGTTTTGCATTGTTTTGTAGCATTTTTGATGAAAGTGAAGAATGAGATTGAAGATGAAGGTCTTAGACTCAAGAAAGAGGAAGAAAAATGAAGAAAAGAAGAGTCTAGGAACTGCCCAGCGCCAAAATCCACCGTTGGGTGGCCAAATGCAAGGAGAAGCCACTATTTGGCACCCAAGCGACGACGCTGGGCGGTTTTACGACAAGGGGCAAACCGCCGGGCAATGGAACTCACCGCCAGGCGGTGGCGCGACTATGGGAAAACTGCCGGGCGACATAAGTGTGACGTTGGGCGGTTGTTTGCTGGGCTTGGGCCTGTTTTCTGTGACGCTCCTCAGCTATAAATAGCCCTATTGCGACTTCAGAATTATTCTTTTGATAGAAGAGGGCGGCCAGACCTAATTTTCACTCCTTAGAGAAGATCTCTTGGATGCTTAGGCTCCTTTTTATCCAATCTAGGGTTTGCTTTTCCATTCTTCCATCATTTTTCATCTAGTTTCACCATGATAATGGTGAACTAAACCCTTTTGTTGTTGGGGGAAACAATGTAATCTTTTGAAACTCTCTTTTATTGAAACTCTTGTTTATTTATATGCTTGTCGTATGCTTTGATTATCAATTGTTGGGTTCTCATCTACGCTTAAAGCTTTTATCGTTTAACTCATTCGATAACTGTTGTTTGTCTTTATTGATACGGGAGCGTACGGTACTTTCATGAACTGGTGAGAAATTCCTTGATTAAGCAATACCACCTAGGGATAAGGGGGTAGGACGATCAATTGTTTTTGCTTCTGTTCTTAACGCATTATTAATTACTAGGGGAGGCTAGGGATAGCAAGCCAGTGATTTGTAATAGGCTCTTTTCGCCGAGGGATCGAGTTAAGGGTAGACCAAGAAAGTTTGCATGACAATTAGATAACAAAGAAAATTAAATAAGAGGAGTAGATAAGAGAGAGTGGATAAGATGAAATTGTAAACCCCCAACAACTCCATTCATCCATAGTCTTTTTCTCCTCAATTGAATCAACCGCATTTGCATGTTTATTTTGTGTTTTTGCATTCCCACCAATTAATTTTCTTTATAAGTCTTACAATTTCAATTTGCACGAACGATAAGGCCTTCAAGTCTCTTAGGAATAACGATATTGGGTTTTACCAATTATATTACTTGAAACGATCTGGTACACTTGCCAGAGAGTCAACAGTGACTACCTCCAGTAATAAGAGCACTAAAGCTGCCATCAGAAATTTGGAGGTGCAGGTTGGCCAGCTAGCCAAGAGGATGGAGGATAAATCAGAAAAGCAATTTGGGGTTAATACTTAGGTTAATCCAAAGGAAGAATGTAAAGCCATAGTGAGCACAATTAATGAGAGGGTGGAAGGGAAAGAAGAAATATTTGAGTTAAAGAAGAGAGAGGAAAAAGAAGAGAGAATATGTGAGGGTGAGACAAAAAAAGAAGAGAAGAAGAGGGGAGAGGAAAAAATAGAGAAAATAGAAAAGATTCCTCCTGAGGAGAGTGAAGAAATGGATAAAGAGAAACAATTGAGCTGTTGTAGAAAAATGTTCATGAAATTGGAGATTAAAATTCCTTTGATTGATGTATTGCAATAGGGTCCTGTGTATGCAAGAGTTTTAAAAAGGTTCCTCAAAAAAGAGAGATATCTAGATGAGGAGACTATTGATGAATAGGGTACTTGCAGTATAGCTTTGAAGAAGGAACATCCTCCAAAGATGAAAGATCCAAGAAGTTTTACCATTCCTTGCATCATTGGGAATGTGAAAATAGGGAAAGCCCTAATTGATTTAGGGTCAAACATTAATTTGATGCCCCTATCTATGCTTAAGAAAATTGGTAGTCATGACGTGAAGTCGAAAAAGATTTCCTTGCTAATGGCGGATAGATCACCTAAGAAACCTTATGGTGTGGTGGAGGATATTGCGGTTCGAGTAGAAAAACTTGAATTCCTTGTTGATTTTGTGGTGATAGAGATGGAGGAGGATGAAAAGATCCCATTTATTCTTGAAAGGTCGTTTATGAAAACGGAAAAGGTAATCATCAATGTGGATGATGGGTTGATAGTGCTTAAAGACCAAGAAGAGGAAGTGATCTTTGATGCCTTCAATAATAAGTATATTCAAGAAGAAAAGATTAGTCATAAAGCTGCATGTGAGGATGCATCATTGACTAGCCTTAAAGCTTTCAAGTCGATCAATAAAGGTAAAAATTGTTTCTTATTTCAGGTGAAGGAAGAAGGAAGTGAAGAAGGAAGGATAATTCAACAAGACTCCAAAGCTGAACAACTCAAACTTGGCAATCCTGTGAGATTCAAGAACAAGTTGTGGGTTGCGAAAGTTTTTAAAGAGAATGAAGTGATAGAGTTTGAAGCTCCATATTCAAGAAGAGTAAAAAATGTGGATCGGAAGCAGTTGATGAGAGCAAGAGAAACACCAACACTGAAGATGAAACTTGAGCAATCGAGTCAAGCTAATGACGTTAAAAGAGCGCTTGCTGGGAAGCACCCTAGTGAGTTAAAAACATTGATTTTTTTTTTATTTTGGTGATGTAATTTTTAAAATATTGTGGAACATTGTTTTTGGTTGGTTTTGAGCCTATTAAGGCATAGCATCTTCTGATGGATGCTAGATTATTGAGTATCTACTGAAGGATACTAAGAAGGTACACCTATTGATGGATGATGGTAAGAAGGTTTACACCTACTAATGGGTGTTAGAAGAGTTTGGGTCAGGCTCGTGACGTTAAACAAGCACTATCTGGGAAGCAACCCAGTTGATTGAATTTATCTTTGTTTCTTTGTGTTGATTCTGTTCTAGTTGCATTACAGGGGCTTAATTGTTGAATGTTTAAGTGATGTGAGAGACTAAATGCATTGGTTGGGTGAGAGAGTGTGAAGTGAGTGGAAATTATATGAGATTTGAAAAATTGAGAGTTGAAGTTGAGAGGCATTGGTGATGGACGCTTAGGGAAAGCTAAGAAGAAGGGGAATTGGTACCGCCCCTACCGCTCAGCACCAGCCTGCACTGAGCGTGAGTCCTGCAGATTGGGTTTTGTTTAATTAAAAAAGTGGGCTTAATGTGGGTTGGACCATTAAACAATTTTATAACCCTAGGGTACGTCTAAGATGCCACTTTCAACCTCCATTCTTCCCAAGCACTCTCCAAAGATTTTTTCTCCACTTTTCCTGATGGAATCATGCCTGACGTACCTTCCTCAATGTCTTTTATTTGTATTTTTACATGTAATAGCTTGTAAGGAGCACGAGTGTTAAGCCTCTGGCAAGTGTACCAGATCGTATCAACTAATAATAGACAGTAAGTCCAAGATTGTTTCCCAAGGGACTCTTAGGCCTTATCTTTCATGTAAATTGATTGCATAAGACTTAAAAGAAGAATAATTTTGTAGTGTTAATGCAAAGCTAAATCTAAACATGCAAATGCAAATTGAATCAATTGGCAAATAAAAGATATGTGATGAGTCGATATTTTATTGACTGCACATAGTTTATTCTACCGAATTTAATCAGGGAATCGTGCTTAAATGTCCGATATTTTCCCGTTTCTGCTAATTGTGCTTAATTTGACCGGAAATTCAAATTTTAATTAATTTGAATTTTCTAAGCTAATTATTTGCATTATTATTTTCAGGGAAAAATTTGGAAATATAATTTTGGACATATTGAGGGTTATCACACAATTCAAAACTCTCTACATAGAAGTGTGGACAACAAGAAGGGCANTATGGGGATTTTACCCTTTTGGGCTTATGGGAATGGAGGTGTGGATTTCATATTTGGTGGTGCACTTGGNAAAGAGAACATATTGTTCTNCAGCACATGCCAAGGCTGATTCATTTATTTGATAAAAGAAGGAGGCACATGTGCTAATTTTGAAGGNTNAAATGGTGANGGGGTGACGTCCATGTGATAACTCCACNGCCCAACAATTTGATGCGGTCCAGCTTGGGAAAAAGGGTGTGATCCGTGAGCAATGGGGGTGCAAACGGTGAGATGGCAGCAGCAGCCCACACGGTGCAGNAGCGTTCCAGCCTTCATGCGTCAAGNAGAGCAGTTGCATATATCACACGACCCANCGTTGGAGAATAAAAAGCACCTTTCCATGCTCTTCATCAAGCANAGCNCGTGGTAGCAGATAGCAAACGNCCCATATGCATCTAGCCAGCAGCTTGGGACGGTGCAACAAAAAGACACCCACGGTCCAGACTTCATCACCCCAGCAGCACATCATCATGNANAGCANCTGCACCACGGTCCAGCTTGAATAAAAGAGCATCNCGGGCTGCACTCCAGCTTCACGTAACAGCCANCTTTCAACGTCATGCGGTCCAACAAGAAGCAGCTCTCCACGTGCAGCAACCTCCTTCACGGATTGTCCAGCAGACCCAACAATTCATGCAGCACGTTCAATGGCCCAGCTAAAAGCAGCAGCATCCAGCAAATTCCACAAGCTTCCAGCAGCTCACGGACTTGGAGGCATTGGTGCAGCCCATAGGATCTTCACGNTCCAGCAAACAGATTCTTGAGAGGTGCTTCACGGTGCTGCCATCAACATGATCCAGCTGCTGCATTAAGACAGCATCACGTCCAGGCCTTCCCACAAGCAACATCGTTCCAGCTCTCATGCATCCATCAGCCCAAAGTAAACAGCAACACGTTGCAGCCCAACATGTTTCTTTACTCACCAGCAACAGCTCCCACATGGACTGCACAAGCTGCACCTACTTTCTTTGGTGCAAACACGTCTACACGGCCCAACAGAATAGNAACCAGCNGTGGTGGAATGAAAGAGGAGGTGCATCCTGCAGTTTTGACAGCAGCTCTCCAAGTCCAGCAACTGAAAGGAAGCTCACACAGAGAGCATCACGCTGCTGTCACGGTCTTGAATAGAAGGCAGCACTCACATTAGAAATGGGCCAGCAACGTTGATGAAGCAAAAAACACGTCCACTAGTAGAAACACAAGGCACCGTTTTTGGTTTTTTTTAAAATGCAAATGGGCTGGACANGTCACAGCAAAGGGGGCCCATGGAGCAATGAATGTCTGAAGAAGGAATANCATACACACAACCCTAGGTAATGGGACACGCAACCCTAGGAGTAGCAACTGTTACATTGCTCACTATGGAGCCGTCACATAGAGAGATGAGGAGAAATGGAGTGAGATGTCCAGTAGCTTAAACTACAATTCTTGTCGCACACGGTGATTGATTCAAGAGCTATTTCGTTTCTTTTCTTCATTCACGCTAGGACCGAGAGGATTATATATGTTCTAGATATTAGATATTAGACTGGATTCATGAAAGNAGCTAGCTCCTTTATTTCAATTTANTATTCACGCGTTTTATTTCAAGTGTGACGATGATGAATTTCATTTCTGTTTAGTCTACTAGTTACTTTTGCGTATTATATCAATTGTTCACGCTTCTTATTTTTAGTTGCTCGGTGATANATGTGTTTCATTTAGATTACTATATTGTGTCTTTCCTTTATTAGTCTAATGGTTGCGTTAACTTTGTGTGCACATGTGCCATTTATTCACGCGTTACAATTAAATACCATAAGATGCATTTTGTGAATTATTAATTAATTGTTTTTCAAGTGGGTCACACAAGTTTAATTAATTTAATTGTGATGTTAGCTTAGGTTAGTTGGTTGGTCATTAATAAAATTGTTTTGTTTCCATGAGATTCTTGCACTTTGATGTTTTCAATTATATTTGGTCGTGTTTAATTTTCAATTTTAATTTCGTT
>NC_028360.1:4871059-4872334 GCF_000741045.1 Vigna radiata var. radiata
TTTTAATTTCGTTATTCGTATTCGCAAAAACACTTTTCAAACCCCCCCACTTTATGTTAGACTTGACTCTGAACCGCAGTTGGTCCTTGAGAGACAACCTAGGGGTCATTTCCTAGTCTATACTGCATTTCTTATATGCACATCAAATTTGATTGGGCGGCGACACCCAGCAAATTTTGGCGCCGTTGCTGGGGACCAACGGTTCAGTCTTAGGTCTTTTGTTGTGTTAATGTGTGTTGTGTCTTGTCTTGTGTTGTGAGTGTGATGTTCTGTTTTGTGTGTTCGTCATTGTGTGTTGCATGTAGGTAGCTTTAGTTGCATATTTTCATTGCATTCTTNTTTTCCCCCTTCTTTNCCATGTCTACCTATTTTGGCTATGTGAACACTGCTTCTTCTGCCTGTGTCTATGATTATGATTCTCCTTCTGCATCTGACTCTGAGTATGGTTGTCATATTTACTCTGCTGATTTCTATGTTGAGAACAGAACGGTTCCTTCTCCGTCTCATGAGAATGCTCCTAGGGAGCCGTTTCCACTTGATGAGGAGCATATTCGTTGTGTTTTCAACACTGGACTGATAAAATTGCTGCCTAGGTTTCATGGTTTTGCAGGTGAATGCCCATATAGACATTTGGAGGAGTTCTACACCGTATGCTCTTCAATGAAACCTCCAGATGTCCCGGATGAGGACATGTTCTTAAGGGCATTTGAGTACTCATTACATAGAGCAGCAAGGGATTGGTGTTGTTGTATTACTCCTGGATCCGTCACCTGTAGGGAAGATCTTGAGCATCAGTTTCTAGACAAATTCTCCCCTCTGCGGTATGGTTATAGCGACGATCCTGGGTGGACAATTCTAACTTGGGATGGTATGGTAATTCAGAGCATCAATATCAGGAACCATCATTCCAGACTCCTTGTATGCCTTCTCCGCCTGTTCAGGAACCACAACAGCCACAGTTTCATGAGCCGACCCATTCCTTATCAGCTGTTGGCAGGAAATTGGAAAGCAAGCTTGATTCTCTTGAGAGTTTGGTGACACAACTGGCACCCAACCAGAGACCAACACCCCCATCTGCATCTGTTGCACAACGGTGTGCTATATGTCCTTCCAGTGACCACTCTACGGATGCATGTCCTTCTTTAGACCACCCTGTTACTCATGATGAGCCTCAAGCTTATGCTACCGACATATACAACAACAAGCAGCCACAGCAGAAAAATCAGAGGAAACATGAACAGCAAGAGGCATTCGCCCGACCACCTTCCAAATCTT
>NC_028360.1:4877324-4883142 GCF_000741045.1 Vigna radiata var. radiata
TTCGTATTCGCAAAAACACTTTTCAAACCCCCCCACTTTATGTTAGACTTGACTCTGAACCGCAGTTGGTCCTTGAGAGACGACCTAGGGGTCATTTCCTAGTCTATACTGCATTTCTTATATGCACATCAAATTTGATTGGGCAGCGACACCCAACAATATGAATGAATGGAGTTGTTGGGGTTTACAATTTCATCCTTATCCACCCTCTTATATCTACTATTCTTATTAAATTCGCTTCATTATCAATGTCATGCAACTTTCTAAATTACTCAAAACCCAATTTCACGGCTTAGAAAGCCTATTACCAATTACTAGTTTACCATTCCAAGTCTCCCTAGTAATTACCAACGCATTAAGTACAAAAGCAAAAGCAATTGACCGTCCTACTCCTATTCCTAGGTAGTATTTCATAATGAAGAGAATTCTTATCAGTTCTAAACTTCCCTGTACGTTCCCGTATCGACAAAATCAAATATCATAACACCGAAGGAGTTAAACGATGTAAGCATTAACATCAGAAAAGAAAATCCAAACAATTGATAATAAAACCATGTGAATAAAATAAGAATTTCAATGTAAGAGAGTTTCAAAAAGTCTACATTTTTCCCCAACAACAAAGGGATTAGTTCACCATGGACATGGTGAAACTAGATGGATATAATGAAAAAGATGAAAGAGTAAACCCTAGAATTGATAAATTGGAGCCTAAACATCAAAGAAACCGCCTCCAAGGAGTGTAAAAGGTCCTCTAAAAAGTAACAGAATTTTGGCCTGGGCCCATCATTTAGGCACTCAGCGCTTATTTGACCACTCAGGGGTAGCCCCTATAATCGCAGGACGCTCAGCGGTGAAACCTGACGCTCAGCGTTGGGTCTCCAGAATCGCAGGACGCTCAACTTCGTCGCTCAGGCGAGAAATAGTGGCTTCCTCCTCGAAGCTGGCGCTCAACGCTGGAATTGGCTGAGCGGTGGACCTTACTCTTCTTTTGTTTCTCTTCTCATCCTTTCTTGAGTCTAAGTCATCCCTTCTTCACTTCCATCCTTCACTTCTCATCAAATCCTGCCAAAACAATGTAAAAACAAGCATAATATCTCTAAAAACCACTTTTGACTCTCTAGAAACCAAACTAAAGTGTTTTGCATGATTCTTCTAGGGTTTCTATCAAGTTTATTCTCTATTTCGAGTTTTTCTCTCAGTTTCTATCAAGTTAGCTCTTGTTCTAGTGTTCTTCTCCAATTCCGTTGTGTAATTTTTCACTAGAGGAAGCTTCGAGAACCTTAAACGTGTTCGTGTCGTGCTTACAGTTCTCTTCTCGGAGCGCTCTTCCATCATTTCTCTTCATCCTCTTCACAAAACCCTTTCTCCACCCATTTTGGCACCAATTCTGCATCAGCCAACATACATGTAGTCAAGGAATTCTACACTAACGCAAGGCCTTTTGGCAATACTCGCACTGAGGACTACATGAGCTATGTTAGTGGAAAGATTATTTGGTATGATCCTGATTCTATTAACAGGTCTCTGCATACTGAATGGACTGGTGTACAATGTCAATATGCATTGAGCATGGAAGAGGGAGCAGACTTTGATGATATGGAGAATGTACTCTGTGTGCCTGAAGGGCATTTTCAAAGGAACAGGAATGGTGCGGCTGTGCATATTAGGAGAGTTGATTTAACCCCTTTGGCGAAGTATTGAATGGCATTTACTCACGCCAACATCTAGCCATGTTCTCATCTTTCCGATATCATTGTCAATAGGGCCCTTTTCCTGTATTATGTGCTTAGAGGGTTGAATATTAACATTGGACAGGTCATAGGAAATGAGATTCAAACTTATGCCAGTACTGTGAAGAACAAAACACCCTTGGGGCATCCCTCTCTGATCACACACCTCTGTGAGTTAGCTAGGGTGAACACTTCCACATCGTCGATGGAGCAACCAAGGAAGGCGATTGATGATGCCTATTATAGAAAATATTACGGGGGAGACGAGGCAGCTGAGCCAATGCCACTACGCCATCCTCCTAGAAGGAGAGGACCACCACAAGCACATGCGCAACCTCAATATGCAGAGACTTTTCAAATGAGAGACATGTATATGTCTCTAATGGAGGCTAGGCTACAGTCTATACACCGAGGACAAGTGGCCACTACGAAGATGATTATAGGGATGTATGATACACCCCTTGGACAATGATGGACTATGGACGAGTTTAACACTGTGGTGGCATGGCCAAAGAATAATGCATAGGCCAGTGGAGCTAGAGAAGCTGAAGCTCCAACTATGGAGGAACATGATGAAGACGACGATTTTGATGATGCTGAAGAAGGAAACGAGGAAGATGATGAAGAGGAGGAATACTCTGACGATAGCATGGTGATGAGTCAATATTTTATTAACTGCACTTAGTTTATTGTACCAGATTTAATCATGGAATTGTGTTTAATTGTCCGGTATTTTCCTGTTTTTGCTAATTGTGCTTAATTTGACCGAAAATTCTAATTTTAATTAATTTGAATTTTCTAAGCTAATTATTTGCATTATTATTTTCAGGGAAAATTTTGGATATACAATTTGGGAAATTTGGAGTGCTGTCAAATAAATTCAAGACTCTCCAATTAGACATTTTAAATTTTAGTTATATTGTAATTTAATTGTTTAAACTTTTTGGACAAACTTTTGCACATTGGGCCATTAAAAATATGAGTGACCCAAAGATTGTAAGACACTTGGCACCCTAGGGTTTTTGTGGGACCCCCCACCCTCACAATATAGTGAGAGACGGTGCTTGATAGAGGGTGGCAGCCACCCCTTTATTTTTTCGCTTGAACGTTTTTAGATAGCATTTTTGTTTGCTTGAACCATGCAGATGCTGTTACTGTTTCACCACTTTTTACATTTGATGTTTCTTTGATTCAGCATCACTTTAAGGGATTCATGCCTTTCATTTAGGAAGAACACACGCTGCTGATGCCGTCCAGAAAATTCTTAATTGCATTCTCATTGCTTTTTATTTTCGTTTTTTTTATTCGGTAATTTATTTCTTAAGGTGCAACACATTTTCAATTCTTTGCTTGTGTCCAGCAGCTTGTTCAATTAAAAATCACTTTTGCTGCTTCACTTGCCTTTACGCACATGGAATAGTTTTTTTTCTTTGAACATTGTTAAATGAAGCCTTTAAACGTTAACGGTGGCAATTGGTGAATCGTTGAGATAATTGGCAGATAAAAAGGCTTATTCAAATTTGATTTATCTTGAATGCACACGGTGATTTTCTTTCTTGTAGAAGCAAGTTGCACGCTGATTTCAAGGAAATGGATAAAGAGGGGCACACTTTTCCTTTTGCTTGTTTGTTTCCTTTGCTCATTTCATTCTTAATTTTCAAGCAGCGCATTATTTTCTTTCTGGAAGCATGTTGATGTAGAATTGTAGAAGTTTCTTTCTTTTTCTTTTAGTTTTATTTAGATTGATGAAAGGGTGATTTTCTATTTTATCTTTGGCTGAATGATCACGGACATGGGCTGGAACGGTGAAAGTTTAGTATCTAAAAAAAAGGTTTTTCAATTTTAGGGAAGCACACAGCTGAGTTTTTTGGAGAAGTTTCTCATTTTTTCTTCTAAAATGAAGTAGTTTAGTCTTAGATTTTATTTTTAATGTCATGCGTTATTTTTAATTTGCTGTTTGTTTTATTTTTGTTTTATGGTGTTTTACTTGATTTAACTTTAAGCTTGCACTGATAATTTTAATGCATTAATGGTAGCACCTTGCTCATTTATCTTGTTTTACTGTTAGGATTTTCTTTTTAACTGTTGATTCCATGATGAATAGCATTTTATTTCTTTAGCTTAAGTGTTGCGTTAGGATAACATGCCAAATGTTTTTTTATTATCTATTGCATTTTAATTAGTTTACTAATCTTGTTTTACAGACCGTTCAGTCTCAATGTAGAACCATTTGGTCATCTGTAGGATCGTTCGGTCTTCATGCTTTGTTCAGTTATTTAATGTTTTCAATTATGTTTGGTTGTATTTAATTTCCAGTTTTATTTTGATTTAATTTTCCTTGCAAGAACACTTTCAACCCCCCCTACATGTTAGACCTGAGACTCGAACCGCATTTGGTCCTTGAGAGACGACCTAGGAGTCACTTCCTAGTCTATACTGCATTCCTTATGCTCATTAAATTTGCATGAGGTGTGACACCCATCACATGGCCTGATAAGGAGTTGAGATAACATCTACTGAAGGATGCTATCATCACTAGAGCAGGATTTTTCTATCTTTTGTTTTGTATCATTGAACTTATTTTCTTTGGTTTTTAGATTAGGTCTGATGTACTCAGTTTGAAACTATATCTGATGTGATGGTTTGATATTGATTTTGCATATGATGAGTATTACTTGATGATGCTTGGATATTGACTGAGGTTGAGATAGTGCACTATATGCTGATAGACAGGTGGTTGTTCACAAGCTATGTGAACAGATGCATAATGTTATATTGTGATTATGATGCTAAGCAAGATGTGTATCTCGAGTGTGTGGAATGTTGAATTAACTTATATGTGAGTTTTGAGATCCAAAATGTTTATTGTGAATGATTGTAAATCTTTCACAATGAATGATTTTGCCCAGGTTTCTATGATTGAATGAATTGCATGCTTGTGTCATATGATCAAGGCCATTTTTTATTATCCCTTTCTTAGCCAATGCATGTATTTAACCGAAATGAAAAATAGCACAATGTGTTCTACCCTTTTTACACCTTAAGCCTTATACAAAATATGAAAACCCTTTATGAAAAAGAGCACAATTTGTTCTCCCTTTTTAAATGAGAATCATTGTATGGTATTGATAAAGGTTCAAGTTTGGGGTTGTTAGGAAAGCCGAAAAAGAAAGAAAAGCATTGAGCTAAGTGTTGAACAAGTATGAAAAAAAAAAAAGAAAAAAGAATGCAAAGAAAGAAAAGCTCAATGCAAAAAGGAAAAAATTGGGAATGACTGAGATCGGTTGTTTAAAGAGAGTTTGAAGTGGAATAATAATTGTATGAATGACTCTTTTAAGTCAAGGATTTTGTCATCCAGAAAAACCAATTTTTCTTCTTAGCCCAGCCACGTTACAAGCCATGGAAAGTCCTTGTGATGACATGTGTGTGTGAGAATGTGTGATTATGGTAAATGAAAGGTAATTTTGTTCTATGTGACATTGGGATAGTAGAGAGGAGTGACCTCTATATACATCTGTGGGATTGAGTGAAACACTTTGTCTGGTGAGAAGTAGTTCCATGAATAATACATGATTACTGATAAGGGTCTAAAAACCGTTCTTTTCATACTTAAATTTGATAGTAAAACACACCCTTTATGGCTTAGAATGAGCTTTAAATCAAGTAAAACACTTAGTTGAGTCTCTTGAGAGTCAAAAGTTGGTTTTAAAGATATTATGCTTGGTTTACATTGTTTTGCAGGGTTTTTGGATGAATTAAAGATGGAAGTGAAGTAAGGTGGACTTAGACCCATGAAAGAAGGAGAAAAATGATGAAAAGAAGGGTCAAGCAAGCCGCTGAGCACCAAAATGGTTCGCTGAGCGCTCAGAGCGATTAGAGGGAAATCGCTCAGCGGCAAAACTGACCGCTGAGCGGTAAGAGCGGCTAGAGGCAAACCGCTGAGCGGTCAAATTAGGCGACTAGGCGGTTGTCTGTTTTTTTAGCTAGATTCTGTAAATCTTTCTGTTATCTATCTGTTATCTTTTTGGGCTTATATATAGCCCCAATGCGAATTAGATAGGGATTCTTTTGGCAGAGAGAACGTCCAG